>NC_141604.1:37671130-37778630 GCF_047967505.1 Dipteris shenzhenensis
AATGAGAAGCTATTTTTGCGTAGCATATTGTGAGTCTAGATGTCTACATCAGTGGGTAGTAGTAGTTCATCTACACCAAGTTTGTCTTTTGCATCTATTGCTAATGCTTCTAATGTTTTATAATATTTGAATCAATTTTGAATGCAATTTTAAAAGTATAATTAAAAGAATCAAGGGACATTTTGGGGTCACAAAAGGTCCCACCAAAGCTTTTCTTCCACCTATTTAATCTATGCCGCTCCTTTTCTTCCACCTATGCACTCCTTTTATTTTAACCTATGTTTGTGATCTATTGCTCTGATGATCATGATTCCAAAGCCGACAATTTCTTTTAATGTGGAGAAAAATCACATGCTCATCAACTAATTCAGTCTGCAACTTAAAATTTTACATTAATTGGACCTTGATCAAGGTAAGCACACTCTAACATAAAAATATGTAACTCAAAATAACTAAGCTAACATGAATAAACTCACACAACTAAAGTAATATCGATCAAGTATTTAACCTATGCTTTTCTTTTATTTAACATATTTCTTTTATTTAGCCTATGCATATATCTTTTATTTAACATACTTGACCTATGCATTTCTTTTATTTAGCATATCTAACCTATGCATTTCTTTTTTTAACCTATGCATTTCTTTTATTTCTTTCATTTAATATTTTATTTAACCAACGCATTACTTTTATTTCTATTTTACATTTTCCACACTCCTTTTCTTCCTTTTTTACATTGTCCTCATGCCTTTTATTTAACCTATTCTCATCTTCCTTTTAAAAAATCCATAGCTTGTGATCTAATGATGAGCATGATTCCAAAGCCGACTTTTTTTTTGAAATGTCCTCCAAAATCACATGCTCGTCAACTAATTCAATCTACAACTTAAAAATTTGCATTACTTAGACCCTGATCAAGAAAACATACTCTAACATAAAAGTTTGTAACTCAACCAACCTAGCCAAAAAAAATTTAATTTTAATTTTGCTCCACTACCCATTGCAATGTCCTAATTCAAAACTTTGGCTTTGCAAAGTGGGAATGGCACCAGTGCCATTCTCCCAATGCATTGTCTTAATTCAAAAATTTTGCTTCACATTCTCCCATTGCAATTGCCCGATTCAAATCTTGGCTTTGCCAATGTCCTAAATTTTTGCTTTGCAATCAGAGAATGACACTCCCACTACAATGTCATGATTCAAAAATTTTTATTTAAGATGGGAGAATTGCACCAGTGCCAATCTAGCATTGCAGTGTCCTGATTCAAATTTTTTTCTTTGCAAAGGGGAATGGCACAAACGCCACAATGACTTGAGAAAAAATTCTGGCTTCATAAGGGGAGAACAAACTGGTGCCATTCTTCCTTTGTGAATATGAAATTTTGACTTGAGACTTTGCCTTGGGGGAATACTAGTGGTGCCATGCTCTCTTTGCAAAGCCAAAATTTTATATCAAGATATTGCAGTGGGATAATGGCATTGGTGTCATTCTCCCTTTGTGAAGCCACAATTTTGAATCAAGACATTGCATTGGGAGAATGGATCTGGTGCCATTTTCCCTTTGCAAAGCCAAGATTTTGAATCGTGACATTGCAATGGGAGAATGGCACTAGTGCCATACTGTCTTTGTGAAGAAGAAAATTTGAATCAGGACATTGCATGGGGAGAAGGGCACCAGTGCCATTCTAGCTTTGCAAAGCCAAAGTTTTGAATCGGGAAATTGTAGCAGGGGCACACACATGAGGACATTGATGCAATGTTCAGCAGGTTCTTTGAGAGCTTGCGAGTGGGACAAACATTCACTTTTTTGCATCTGATGAATACATTCAAAAAATGTACATCATCTTCACCAGCACCATTTCTTCTTACATGGGTTCCTAACTTCAAGGCTTATGTGGATGGCTACCGATGTGATGGGCAAGAAATGCTATTTGGTCATGCAAAGCCATTACAATCTTGATTTTACACGCAAGGTGATAGACCTACGATGTAGTACAAGGTGCATCCAAAATCACCGAATTGGATGCCCATTGAAGGAGGAATTGAGCTATGGAAGAAAGATAGTGAGGGTCGACCATTGTTGCCAACAGTTTGTTCAGATATACTACCAATGGCTGAATTTGTCAGAGATCACTTGTAAGTAATATCAGGGATAAAGGATTACATTAATTTTTGGGAGAGATGTGCAAGTGGAAAGAATGCATCGTATGAGTCCTACATTAGGCTAGTGATAGACTATTGGAAAACCATGATCAGTGAGGTCAAATAAGAAAACATATAAGAGATAGGAGTGTATAGAGAGTTTTGGCCAAGAACACAATTGCCTGATGAAGAGGATGATATAGATGTTTGCATTAATGAGTTCCAAGGCTATGAGGAATGGAATGATCACTATTGCAGGCCTCTAAAAGGTAAGCCAAGGGAAGAGTTTAGACCAATGGTCGATGTTAAGTAAGGTGACTTTATCTTGGTGAGGCCATCAGACCCTATATACCCCATATGGCTTGGGGTTACCATATCAAGTGCCGAGATCGATGCTTCATCTCCTAACTTCAAGAAATTATTAATTCAGTATTGGGCACCATTAATTAAGAGAAAGGGGCTCAATGATGCAAATGCCTATGTTGATTGTTGGAACAAGTATTGGGCAGAGAATAGGTTGGATCCACAGGTATGGGAGTGTATTGATGCGGTCATCTCGTCATGGACATCAAAAGCCCTAAATAGACCCAAGAAGATTAAGATTCCACAGAGTGTATGTATCAAAGCATAGGAGAGCTTGCTTGGTATCAGAGCATAGAAAATGATGTCAATTTTCTCCCTCTTAATCTCCCAAACTTCCATTGTAATGTGTGTTCTGATGTGATGTTTCTCAATTGTTGTTATCTTGTCAATGGATATTTACATTCCATTTTCAAATCATAAACTTGAGATTCAGAAAGACTTCAGAGTTGGTGATTTTGTTACCAAACAATGTCTCGAGGCGATCCCAAATCTCCTTAGTTGTTGACTTGAAGTCCATATGAAGGATAAAAGTGCCAGCCAAGCAAAGACCAATGAGGACAATGGCCTTAGCATTCTGCTGCTTCCAAATCCTTTGGTGTTGCTGATTGAGAAATCAAACCTTGTCATCCTCAACAACATCCCAAACACCTTTGCGCATAAGAAGCAGCTGCATCTTGGTTTGCCATGTGGGAAAACATGTCCCTTTGAACTGCTCCATGAGCAAAGAGCTGGAAGACAATGAAGTCACGATGGCAAAGACCTTGATGAAGGTAGACAGCAAGCCCGAGATGCAAGGAGGAGGCAAAAGAGAGCCAAAGGAGTGCTCGAAAATGCAAAGCAATGACCTAGAGCAGCCCCAGGATGAATGAGAGGCAAGGAGCAGCCCCAAGAAAGAGTGTGAAGGAGGTGGCTCTGCACAGCAATAATATGTCAATTTTCAGAAGCTGTCCTTCACCAACAACTTCTTTGTTTCTAGTGGTTCACCGTGTTTCTTAACACCACCAACTGGTGTTTATTAACACCTCAAGTAAAATATATATGTTGTCCCCAAATGGTGTTTATTAACACCACCAAATACATGATTTTCAAACTCTACCACAGATGCTTTTTTCCAGTTGTTATATGCAATGGAATGTTTCACAACTAATAAAGTTTTTCATAATCATTGGAATTTCCAAATATAGCATATTAAATATTGGCAAAATTCCCACAATCCATGAAAATTTTCCCAAATTTAATTAAGCCTTTCCCAATTTTAATGAAATCCACCCAATTTTGAAATTCCCAAAATGCAACTTTTGTCCCACTTTATCTAATATGGTGTTTCATTCCTTAACTATAACAATATTATATCATAAGGAAAGTTACCACATCACAGTAAAGGTTAAAATTGAACTAAATTATGTCCTCCTAATCTCAACTACCAAAACAGGTTCCATATTAAACCTCACTTTTATAGTTTTGAATTATCTCGCATATAAGTGTTCTGCATATAAATTTTTTTAATTAGTATCACTCATTCATGATTAGAGGAACCCTATAAGTATAATTTAAAGCCTTGAAGGTTCTTATGATACCCTTTACAACTTGTATCTTGAATTTAGCATGAATTACAGCATAATGAACAATCAAAATACGGTTTGAATTTGGTGTCCTACATGATATTAGGTCCCCTTAAAACTCACGCTACTTCATAATATGGTGAAAGCAAGGTTTAATGTGGAATGATTTTTCTACTATATAGCATGAGTATATAGCAAAATACATAGTACTTAGATGAAGGAAAAACAAAAGTCGTTATATTTTTCAATCAAATATAGAGAGTTCTTTGCATGATTACGTGCACCACTACCAAGTAACTGAAAGATTGACGAGATGTTTCAGGTAGTTCGTAGATTCCAACAACAAATTTTGTTCCCTCTTGATCGTGTTCTCAACCATTCCTGCAAGCTAAAGAGATTCATATTCGTCATCTATGCTATTTTGCTATCGTCCAGCTCTGCTGACTTTAGTTTCTCCATAGTGAGGACTCAAACACGCCTGAACTAGAGGGTAAAGTCTTGATGGAAGCACTTTCTGCTTATCACTTTCTACTGTTTATGAAATTTGACTTACAGATGTGGGCATAGACTAAATGAGGCCCGATTTGCTCGTGTGATGTACATTATCTCTGCTTAATCTATTATTTCAAGCATGTTAAATGAGCTATTTGTCATAACACATATCATGTGCTTTTTGTATGCTACATAGCTCATTATGTTTTCTATGAAGCACCTAAGTATCATTGCACAAGGTTGGTTAAAATACATATGTTTGGAGGTTAAACTTTTGGAAAATTTTGATATTTTGTATATATTCGCAGGTTTCAGTTTCAGAAATAGAGAGGATGATTGAGGAGGCACAGGCGGAGATTTGCTTACAATTGAAGTCTAGGGTCCGCCATTGTTATTTGTCCACATCCACCGGTTGTTGATGGTGTGAGTGGGTTGCTTTTGAAGGTCGGTGATTACAACCACTTCTCAACCTGTGGCTTCCCTTTTGGTACTCAGTCATTTGAGGTGTTTGGATTACAATGTCGTCACATGTACCACTTTATATGCTTTGCTCATGTAGTAACAAAGATTGGTATGTGTGTACAGAGTGCATGTAGGGAGCCCATTTCTATCAATTCTTGGTCTTCCAACTCCTTGTAGATCTGGTATGTTTTAAATTATATGTGGTTTTTTCATCGTAGCAAGTTGGTTGTTAAATTATTGAAGTTTTGTTATGTTCATGTACAGATGGCCAACTTGATCTTGAGTTTACTTCTCCCGATGGCAAGGACGTGATGCCTATTTTACAAATGTGTATTGGGATAATATCCTCAACTGTTCTTAGTGTCCATTTTTCTATGATAGTACTTTCACAATTAAGTTTGTAATGTAGGTGAAGGAGGATTTGTGGGTGGAGATGTAAGAACACTTAAGAGAGGAAGGACTAGTGATCTGGACTCCACTTTTGTATGCAATAGTCATGACCACTTTGTGTTTGTGGAGTCCAATCACCACCGTCCAAGAGACATCACATCGTGTATGGTTGAAGGTGTGAATATTTAACATTCATAATTTCATACATGTTCATCCTACTAGAGTATCTGGTATCAGTTGAATTTGATCTCCGAATAAACTTTCAAGCTAGAGAAATTAACAAGAAGAAAGCAGACATTGCAATACCGTGAAGCCGGGAGTGACTAGTTTTAGCCGGAAAAGTTTTCGAGACCAGAGGCTAGAGGCTAAGTATGGCGACGCTCAAAGGCCATAGAGAAAAGGAGATCAAGAGGGCGAAGGGATGTCATAGGAGAGAGAAAGGAATTAGAAGTGGAGGGAAGGAAAAGGGAGACTATGACACAAGGGGAAAGGGAGAGGGGGAAGAGAAGCATGTACATGATAGGAGGAGGAATGTTGAGATGTAGACATCAAGGGAAGAGAACCATACTTTATTTGAAAGAAGGGAAGAGAGGGAAATATCAAAATACTAGCTAGGTGGCTTTACAAGAATGAGCGTGTCTCATCAAGGAATAGCCCCTTCCTTTTATAGCCAAAAGAGGGGGTCTCTCCACATTAATGTATCCTCCCACATGCATGGTGTGTGTGGAAAAGTCTCCCATGTGGGCTAGGTGGTTACGCACTCTCAATTGTGTGCGACAACCCTTTGCCTCAATTTTCCACATAAATCAAGCCCCATATCTCAAGTCTATGATACTCCCTTGGTCTCTTTCCAATTTTATAATATGTTCAAACCTCTAGGAGGACAAGTGGAGGGTTGGCACAAGGAATCTTGCCACCTCATCCTACTTTCCCCATTATTTAACTAGCTCTCTTTGTCCTTCTATACCTCCCCCACATGGGCCTATCTCATATGGAGGGTATAACTCAATATAATATCCCTCTCCACCTATTTTATATTGCTTCTCCCATGGACTTTGAGCCATATCTCACTAAATGCAGCCTAGGTGGAGGGGTGGCACATGGAGGAGCCATGCCACCTTGCATTTTATAATATTACTATTATGGATTATGTACAACACACCTTATGGGTCCTCTTACATGGAAGGGTGGCACATGGTCATGCCCTGCCACCTCAACCTTGGGCCCTATGCACACCATATTTTATTATACTATTGCCACATATACAAACACACATACATATTAATGCCTTTTTCCTTAGACAATTTTATCCATAACAGTTCCCCCCCCCAGGCAGGGAATGCACAGCATTTCCATGCCTGGGCCCATCACGCACAAAGAAAGGCTTGAGGTAACGTTTGTTGATCACCTTCTTGCCATATGGTTCATGCAGCTCCTGAACTTGTACAGACCCATTGCTACGTTCTTTGATGACTTTGTATGGACCAGCCCACAATGGCAGAAACTTCTTATCCATTTGGTCGTCCAATCTGTTATCAAAGCATAGCACAACATCCCCCTCAGCAAAGTGTCTTTCCCATCCCTTGCGAATCTTAGCATCCAAACGGGCCTTTTGTCGATTCTTTTGGATCTCTGTTTGGTGTAGTGCAAGGCGTCGGGTCTCATCTAACTTCTCAAGTTGTATCAATCTGGCCTCAACATGTTCATCTTCTGTCATCCTCTGTTCCTGTGCCAATCTCAAGGCCGGAATCTCTATCTCTAGTGGTAAAACTGCCTCAGTACCATACACCAACTCAAAAGGAGTGTGACCCGTAGAAGTTTTACGAGTGATGTTGTAAGCCCACACGGCTTCTGTGACCTTCTGATCCCATTGGCTCCTGTTTCCAGCGGCCATTTTTCCCATGGTTTTACACAGGAGGCCATTGGTCCGCTCTGTTTGACCCATGGAGGCTGGATAATAGATGCTAGAAGTGTGATGATCAATGCCCATGCGATCCATGAGTAACTCCACTGCTTCATTTAAGAATGGACTCCCATGGTCAGAGACTATCTCCATGGGTGTCCCAAACCTTGTGCAGATATGTTCAAATATGAAATTTGAAACCGCCTTGCCATTTGCAGCAGAGAGGGCGATAGCTTCAGCCCACTTAGTGACATATTGAGTGGCTACCAAAAGATACTTCTTTTTGCGGGCAGTCATGGGCAAGGGCCCGACAAAATCTATTCCCCACTTCTGAAACAGATGGATGGACATCACTGGGTGATGTTGCCCAGGACGCAAATCCTTCCTACCAAAGAATTGACATGGTTCACAGGTTTTGCAATACAAAGTGACATCCTTGAACAAGGTCGGCCAATAGTATCCAGCATGTAAAATCTTCTTAGCTGTATAGTCACTGGCATAGTGGCCTCCACAAAATCCATCATGATAATGCTGGGGGTATGCCCCTGAGTTAGACCCCCCAGGTTGTTGTTGCAGGAATGGAGGGGGATGTGGAGGGACAATCGTCTTCTTTGAAGCGGGGTCAGACTGAACTTTATCAAACTTTTGAGCAATCTCATGTGCTAGCACCATAGTTTCTGGATTCTCCCATTTAAGCTTGAGGCAGAATTCATCAGTCGCTCCTGCTACAAGGTAGCCCAGCACATGCTGAGTCATTCCAGCTCGAAACCCGGCATTGTCCTCCTGTGTGGCAATCAAACGATCCAGGAGCACGGCCGCTCGATCCACATATCGACGCGCCGTCTCACCTTCTGCTGACTGCTTCAAATTTGTCTAGATAGATACTAGGTGAAGAACTACTAGCTGGAAGATCTGATATGATACAATGGACTGGGGAGGTCGCCTCTTTATAGCTATGAGGGCGGTAGTCGGATCAATGTAGTGGTGGAGTCGACTAGTCGACCTAGTCGGTGGAGCCGACCGGTCAACCTAGTCGGTGGAACCGACTTGTCTATGGAATATTCAAGGAATATTCCCTATACCGTCTCCTCGGGGGGTCTCGTCCCTGAACCCCCACCAGGGGGCCGTTGGCCCCCTTGGGACCCCCCAGGCCCCAGCAAGGATAAGGGGCTCCCACACAATGACCTTTTGACCATCAACGGTCTCATTGATAGACCTCATCTAACATGCAAGTCAAGATCCATCCAGTATCCCAGGCTCACACATGGCTTCTCCTCATATGGGAGCCTTATAACTTGAGCACGTTGGACCACTAGTGGTTACCAAGAGGGTGGGGCATTGAGCATATCTAACAGTCTTCTTTCAACTTCATGGTCATGGCCTCTAGGTGATCTTTATTTGATATTTCGGCAATGGACTTTGATTTGCCCTTTTTCGAGCACTTATCTCGTGTACTAGATCTGCTGTCATCATTGCTAGCATTTGAGTTGGTCATGCCATCCTCGATGTCAATGGTTGTTGCATGAGCAGCACTGAACGTTTCACAGCTGCTTATCTTTTTCATATCCTTTCAGATTTTCTTTCTTAGTCCTGCAATGAACCAAGCCGTGAGGTACTTTTCATTGGGGCATGGGTCACATTTGGTGATTAATCTTTTCATCTTACCTAGGTATGTGCATACATCTTCTCGATAGCCTTGTTCGATCTTGCTTAGTTGGAGAGCGGGATCACCTTGTAGCCTCTCCGTTTGAAAGCGTCGTTTAAATTCTATTTCAAGTAGGTCCTATGTGGTGCGCTCTTTTACTAGAAGGTCTAGGTACCATTTAGACACTTCATCAGTTAAGGCCATGGGAAACCAAGCCACCTTGGTTTCATGGGATTGATCTCCACTTTCTCGGCATGCGGCATTAAAATGTTGGAGGAATCGAGCTGGATCTCCCCTACCATTATATTTGGGAAGTTCCAGTTTTCCCAAGGGGCGCCTGCCTTGAGTGTTATTATTTCTTTGATTAAAGAAATTATCAGCCTCTACATTGAGGTCGATATCCCCATCATTGTCGCGATGGCATCCAGCCATGTTGTGGCATGGAGGAGTTAAAGGAAGTGATTGAATCTCAAGGGGGGATTCGGGGTAGAGGATTATCGGAGGTAGTGGTTGCAGCGGAGTTGTATGCATATTTGGTGAGCGTTGGAGTCGAAAGTGTTGACCGAAATGTAGCTGCATCCAAATTGGGCGAGATTTGCAAAGGGTGTCTCTGTCGCAAGTGTAGGTGTTGATGTAGTTTTGTTGGGAGAGTTAGAGTGGTGTTAGTTTGTGCAGGGACTATCGTGTTAATAATGTGCCTAAGATTGTCCTACGTGTGTAGGGAAATGTGTCGGTGCAGGAGGTCACAACGTAAAGATACGAACGAATTTGTGCGAAACGAGGCCCACATGGGGGTGCAAATGAGCAAGTGCTAGGGATGCCAAAATGGTGTGCAACGGGTTGGAAAAATACCCCATAGCATGGTGTTTTGGTGCATGAAATCTTGGTTCAAACGGGATCTAGTTTGGGTCCCAAACGGGCATGATACGATGTGTTGAATTAGCTTAACTAACCTATATCCTTCCTCCCTAGTTACTAGAATTGAGTAGTTAACCTAACTGGTTTTACTAAACTATAGTTAGTTACTAAAAACTGAAGGTTAGTTTAACTAACCTAGCTATTAGTAACTAACCTAGGTTAAACCTAACTAAGTTAGACTAACCTACCTAGGTTAAACTAACCTAATCTAGGTCTAACTAACTTAACCTTGGTTAGGCTTAGGGTTAAGTTAGGGTTTTTTTTTAAAATAAAATAAAATAAAATTCGGGGGGGGGGGGGGGTTTCGACAAGAGTCTGTGAGGGGGGGGAAGGGGATTTTTGTGCGCGGTGGAAGGGGGGGTTTTGAGCGACGGCAAGGGGGCGACTGAGAGAGGGGGGTTTTTCAAACAGAGGGGAGGGGAGGGTGGAGGGGAGGTTGGAGGAGGTGAGGTGGGGCATGGATGGCGGAGGGCACAAGGAGGAGGTGGCAGGGGCACAGGGGGTGGATAGCGCAGAGCATAGGGAGGAGGTGGCAGGGGCGGGTGCTGCGCACGAGCGTCGCCTATCGACGGGCGTCGTTGCAGGCATCGCCACCTAGGCAACAAGGGCTAAGGTCCTTGCCTTTAGTAGGTAGTTTTGTAGGTTAGTTTAGTGTTGGAGCGGCCGACAAGGGGGGGTAGAGAGAGAGAGAGAGAGAGAGAGAGAGAGAGAGAGAGAGAGAGAGAGAGAGGGGGGGGGGGGGGGGGAAGGGTGGTGGTGAGGGGGGTTGGTGGTGGAGATGGGAGGGGAGGGGTGGTGGAAATGGAGGAGGGGGGGGGAAAGGGTGGTGGTGAGGGGGGGAGGTGGAGATGGAGGGGGGGGAAGGGGGTGGTGGTGGAGGGGGAGATGGGGGGGGAAAGGTGGTGGTTGTGGTAGAGGGGTGGAGGGGAAGATGGAGGAGGGGGGTTGGGGGGGGGGGAAAGAAAGGGTGGTGGTGGAGGGGGGGGGGGGGGGGGGCAAAAGGGGTGGTGGAGATGGAGGGGGGGTGGGGGGGGGGATGGAGGGAGGGGGGGGGATTTGGTGGGTGGTAGAGATGTAGGGGAGGGTGGAGGGGGAGATGGAGGAGGGGGAGGGAGAAAAAAGAAAAAACTTAACGGACGGAAAACTTTGATGGAAAATGGAAAACTTTGACGTAAATCCAAAAGGAGGAAGAGATGGTCACTTGAACGCTCTCCAAGTCTTTCTCGATGTAACAGGATTGTTGAGGACCAATAGATGGTGGGTGGATGGCTACGTTATCGCTAGTGCTAGTGCAAAATGGGCTCGAAGTAACTTACCATGTGAGGATGGGAGTGGGGTGGTGGTCGATGGAGAGGGAGGAGTGTCTTGCATAGGACTCGGAATCAGGAAGAGAATGGAGGCAAGATGTGAAAGAAAAAGTATGAGAGAAAATGGGTGCTCTTTTATAGGGAAGGAGGGGGAGCTGTGGATTCGGTCAAACACATGTGCACCTTTGAATTTGTCCAAGTTTGACTAGGGAGGTGGTTTTGATTTTTCTTTTGGGTTATGGCATTTGGAACCTTTAATCATCGATTGCCCATAACTTTTGGTGGTTGTGTCAGAATGTGCTTCCGTAAAAAGGACAAATGTTTAAAACTTCAAGCTCTACACTTTGACAACCATCACATGGTCTGATTTTTTCCTTAAGGTGTCTTTTCCAAAAAATATGCATTTTCCTAAACTAATAACGAAGAGTTTCAGCTAGGAAATTATTAATATTTTTTACTTGAGTTGGAAAAATTTTAGCTCTTCTAGCTCTTGAGTAATATGTTCATGAAAGTTCGAAGTAGTTTGTTTTTTACACATACCTGTGTATGTTTACTTATTACTTGAGAAGCTAGTGTCCCCCGCAGTGGTGCCAAATGTTGGTTCTTTCCTATGGCTTTCATAGGAAGAGCAGGGTATTCTCAGTATGCAAGGTTCCGAGGCTTTTTGTCACCTACAGATATATCAGGGTTGTCGTTTGTCGTATACATGTAGCTTAGGACCTCAAGTCATGTAATGGTGAGAGGCGTAGGCTTAAGTATGGTAAGCAAACATAGTGCATGCATGTGTAAAAAGAACGTGTATCATCGTGGTTGAGGTAATGAAGGCTCTCGTCTTCATTAGGGGTTGCAGGGTTTAGGAGGAGTTTAAGGGTTTAGAAGGAGGTTCCAGGGGTTAGAAGGAGGTTCCAGGGTTTAGAAGAGGTTCCAGGGTTAGAAGGAGGTTCCAAGGTTTAGAAGAAGTTCCAAGGTTTAGAAGGAGGTTCCAAGGTTTAGAGAGAGGTTCTAGAGTGTAAAAGAGGTTCCAAGGTTCAGGGCATAGTACATGGTGGAGAACTGGGAGACGAAGGTGTAAGAGCATGGGGAAAAGAAGAGAGAGGAGGGAGGAGGAGGAGGAAGGAGGAGGAGAAGGGAGGAGGAGGTAGGAGGAGGAGAAGGAGGAGGAGGGAGGAGGAGGAGGGAGGAGGGAGGAGAAGAAGGGAGGAGGAGGAGGGAGGAGGAGAGGGAGAGGAGGGGTTGCAAGGTTGGAGGAGAGGGGAGGAGGAGTTGCAAGGTTAGGACATGCTTTTGGATGTGGAGTGCAAGGAAGCATGGACACTTGAGACAATTGCTTGGAATACCAAAGTAAAACTCAACACAATGCCCCAAAGAGTGTGGGCTTCATTCCATTATGGGGTATTTATACAAGTTGGAGAGCTTCTCTCTCTGCATATAGGAATTGTAAGACATTCTCTCTCTACATGTAGAACTTGCATATAGAAGTTGCATGTAAGAGTTGCATGTAGGACTTGCATGTAGAACTCGCATGTAGGAGTTGCATGTAGAACTATCATGTAGAAGTTGCATGTAGAACTCGCATGTAGGAGTTGCATGTAGGAGTTGCATGTAGAACTCGCATGTAGGAGTTGCATGTATACATGTGCTAGTTATTGGTTATAAAGATTTAGGTAGGTTCTCTCCAATTTATTAAGGTCACATGTGACAGATGCATGCCGTTTTTCTTGTTGGGGTGCCTTCTCAATCACATCACTTGAGTATCTCACATCTTGCAGTGTGTCTTGAGTGTACTTGTCATCATCATGCTAGAACCTTCCAGTTTGGTAACATGGCATCACAAAACAAGTTCATCTCACTACCTTTAACCATAGGTGAACCCTTGTCCTTTTGTGCAACAATTGCACCAACTTTGTGAGGCCTCCAATGCATTTTCCAAATCTTGAAATCTCACCAAACTTTGTGTGATTCACTCTTAATTTGAATGAACATATCTATGTGCTTTTAGTACCTTAACCATTATACGTAGTGCTCTAACCAAACAATTTCATTTAAGTGTGCAGATTGCATGAGACACTACCAAAGTTGTGGTGGAGGTTGATTAGGTCCATTTGACTAGGTTTAATCAATTTCACTTTAAATAGATTTGGTGCCTAACTTTTGTAGGACAATGTCCCAAATCACCCTTACTCTTGATACATGTTGAAATTACTCCTTTATAGTAGCTACACAACAACTAAGTAACTTAAAATATGACCACGCATTATTGGTCAATTTTAAACCACTCTATATAAAGCCATTAGTCATACATGCACATGATTCAACATCAATCATATCATGAAAATGTCCAACTATACATGTGCATAAAATAAAAGAACATAAAAGTAGACTTTGTGTGTGTATGTGCGTGCGCGGGTACACATATGCATGTATGTATGTGTGCATGTTATAAGGTTGTGTGTGGGATGAAGTAATAGTGATCATGCCCTGTGCTACTGACAAAGAGCGGGATTTTTTTTAAATGGAATTTTAGAGAATGCGTCTAGTGTATGAGGGACCTAATGAATGCAAATTTTGATTTTAATGGCACAATAAAAAGAGTTGAGAACACTTCTCATGGAGTGCAAAACTTACTCTACAAGGAATTGGAAGGATATGTAGGGCATGTATTCTAAAGCACCTATGCATACCATACTTCTAAAGAAAGGGATATGTATAAAGTAGCTTAAGGCACGGCTAACAAGTTTGATGAATTAATAATCCTATTGATCCAAGAGGAGGATCTAAGAAAAGCATTAGGAAAAACCGGATTGAGGGTGAGCTGGGTGCATCTTTGCACCATATATTGAAGTTCAAAGGCAAGAAGCCTCGAAAGAATGCACATAAAGATAGAAGCTCGTGGTCCAAGCTTAGAGAATACAATAACAATCAAAGTCCACAAGTACAATAGTCTCATGCTAAGTAGAAACCATGTGCAAAGAACCAAATATAGTATTATAATTGTGGCAAGCTAGTTGCCAGAGATGGTAGCAACAGCAGGCCTTAGGCTAGGCATGTCAACCATGGCAAGAAACAATTCAAGTCATATGCAACATAGGTAGAGTATCATTAAAAAAATGTGAAAGAGATGAAGTTTCATATAGTATGTGTTGTATAATGGAAATAATGCTAGATCTTGGCAAACAAGCCATGCAAAGACATTGGATCTCTCAAAGACATTAGACTATGAATGGATCTAATTTCATCAACGAAATATGATTGTTGAAATGTTTGCAGAGTGGAGTTAGGTGCGCCATAACACCTATATTATAGATGTGATTGGTTCAAGATAGTTGACCCACTCAAGGGAGACCCATTTGTGATGTGCTTTATGTATCGAGATTGTTAGAGGAAGGTAACTTACTTGGACATGGTAGAGAGTAGCATAAATTGAGCAATGTTAACACATAATGAGTGAATTTATTCATGATAGAGTGAGCCTTAAGTAGGCTTTATTACAAGTAGTAATGTCATCATAGATGAGATTATGGAAGAGCATGTTAGATCTCCATGAATCTCTCAATCTTCCACATCACAACTCATAGATGAGCTCATGAAAGAGCATCTTAGATCTCCATGAATCTCTCAATTTTCTACATCGCAACTCATGCCTGCATCATAGCTTGTATTATTCTCTACTCTTTTGCATTCCAACCACTCCCAAAAACACTATCTCTCAACACACACACTTAAATTGCATGTATTCTTGGTGTGCACATAAACACATATGCAATACCTTGATCCCAACAAACCCTCCCCTCAAGGGATTACCTCATACTGTGTCTAGGATAGATCTAGGCTCATGGTTTCTCATGCCAATTTTTCTAGTAAAGGATGAATCCAAGGCTCTGGTTTCACATGCTAGCTATGGGATCCCAAGGTTAAATACAAAGGAAGGGACTAGATTAGACACAAATTATATCCATTTTGAGATTTCTCTTTGGGTAGGGTACCCAACCAAAACACACAAAATGACAACAAACAAAAACAACTATTGGCTTTATAAATCCAAACCACAATGAATGTAATTCACTTTGTCTTGGGATAATGCACTCTATTCAATTACATTAGCATTGTCCTTCCTTGAAAAAAAATATCTTATAATTGATTTTTCTTCCACAAACTCGGTTTTTTGTAGAAGCAAGCTTGTTCCAGATGCTTAAACTTTCCACAATGTTTGCAACATTTATATTTTAATCCTTTAAAGATCTTTTGTACTTTTTGTTGGGATTTATTGCTATTGTCTTCATTTTTCCTTTCCTCCTGCTTTCTTTCTTCTTCTTGTAAAGAATTGATGATTCCCTGTAAGGTAGGATTTGGTAGATTCTTCAAAGCAGTTATCAAGTTGTCATATTCTTCTCAAATGCTTTTGGGAAGTATGTTTATGAAATCATATAGGAGATTGTACTATTGCTAATCGAGTCATGTGACTCCCCATCCCTCTAAGGTAGGATTTGGTAGATTCTTTAAAGCGGTTACCAAGTTGCCATATTCTTAAGGCATGCTTTTGAGAAGTACGGGCATGAAATCATCTTCAGTGACGAGAATTTTGTACTATTGCTAATTGAGTCATGTGACTCCCCATCTCCACTAAGTGGACGGTAGGAAGGAGCTCAGTGGCTATTCCTATGCAAGTAATTTTATCCATAAATATGCATATTGGTGCTCAGCAAAATTAATAATGCCATCTTCTTAGGTCTCTCATAACAATAAGGTTTAGACTTGATTATTTTTTTAATTGTTTTTTACACTCATGTACTTTGCATTTGAAGAGAAACTTGAGGAAGGCATCGTAATTATTGTCAAAACTAGAAAACTATCCTTGGTCACAATGACATGGAATGAGGCAATATAGATGAAATAGTATCATGAAATACTACTACATTGAGATGTAGGACTAAGCAATGCTTCACAATAGTAACCATAACTGAAAATTGAGTTTAAAGAGTAGAAGCAATACTTACACGCTATTTTGTCACATTTGCCTAGCAATGACATTTGGGTCCTCTAATCTGACATTGGCGGTTTCTCAACGAAATTGTCAAGAAATTGCACCAGATTTGGTCTTTGCAACTTGATTTGGACCTTTTTCCACATTTTCCCTCTTGTTGGCATACTTGCCCTCTTAGAATTTGGGGCTTCTGCCAGATTAGCTGTAAATTGCAGTGGCATTTGCTTGGTACAGCTCAATTCAGGATATTCATGCATTTGCCCTTTGATTTGGGTTGGTCATTTGCAAAAAAACTATTTGCAGGGGGGGTCCTTTGATTGGACATACATTTTCCTGCAAGCCATTTTGTCATCTTGAGCAGCCATCTTGGCATTGACACTTGCAGACGTTTGCTGTACTTGGGTAGCCAACTCTTTGCATTGTAGCCGTGAGGCTGTGACATTTGCTAGGCCCTTTTATTTTTATTTTTTTGGGGATTTTCATTTGCAATGGCAAACCATGAATCTTTTGGGATTCTTACTGGACAAGCTTGATGGCACCAATTATCCCATGTGGTTGTACTTGGTGCGCAAGTTGTTGGTGTCCAAGACCTTTTGGGAAATTGTATCTAGATCGGATACTGGACCTGTCTCTTCATCATAGGCACTTGCTACCACCACAACCACTTTTGCCACTTCTGGTTCATCTACCACTACTCCCTCCATGCCTGTCGCCCTCGACCATCCAACACAAGAATAGATTTGTTGGGATTAGCGAGATGCACATGCACATGCAGTGATTGCCATGAATTACAAGAGAGTTGTTATACCTCACATTCGGTCTTGCAAAATAGCCAAGGCTGCATGGGATACTTTGGCTAGTCTTTATCAGATACAAAATAAGGCCAGAGTTGTTTATTTGCGTAGGCAACTTGAAAATGTTAAGATGAATGAAGGGGCCTACATGGATGCCTATTGGACACTGGTCAAAGGCTTCAAAGAGTAGCTCATCAATGTTGGTGAGATTGTATTAGACTCATAGGTTGTGTCTACCACACTTGATGGGCTTCTTGACTCATATCAGGGATTTGCTATAACACTTCGACTAGCGGCCATGGGTAACCCCAACCACTATTCTTTTCATCAACTTGTTTCCCTACTCTTGCTGGAGGAGGAGAGTTGCCAAAACGAGGCTGCTTCCACTCATGCAGATCAAGATTTTGCTACTAATCACAAGGGCAAAGGAAAAGGGGGGGGGGATTGCAGCAAGCCCAAACCTACATCTGGTACCTCATCCTCTTCCTCTCTTGCTGGTGGGAAGAAGAAGAAACGTTGCAATGCAAGGTCTTGTTGTCACAAATACTCCATCTGCTAATTTCACAAATACAGAGGCATCCAATCTTGCTTATGATGAGTGGGCATTTATTGTGGAATGTCATAATAATCCTACTTTGCATGATGCAGCTTTTATAGCTTAAGATTTTGCCTTAGACAAGTACTTTGATAGTGCTGCTTCCAAGCACATCATTTCCTGCGAAAATCTCTTTCACACATTGAGTGGTGTTCCAAAGGGGGGCACAGTCACTTGTGCAAATAATGTAGCATATCCCATGAAAGGAATTGGTAAGTGCTTGCCACTACAGTGTCAAGTGATACCATTCCACTTGTGGAAGTTTAGTATGTTCTAAGTATAAAAAAGAATCTGATTTCTATCTTAGCCATCTCCACATGTGGCTTCGAATTTCGTTTTGATGATTATCATTGTGCTGTTTATGAGAATCGGTACGACAACTATATTGTACTTACTGGAACACTTGATAGAAGGCTATATCATCTTGACATATATGCACAACAGGATGCTATAGAAGCTAATGCCGTAGTTGAGTCTATAATTTCTGATACACATCTATGGCATCAGAGATTGGAGCATCTCAACTTCAACAGCTTGGTGAAGATGCATTCACATGACCTGGTTGTGGATCTTCCACCCATGCATGCACTAAAAAAACATGTATGCGAGGGTTGCTTGTTGGGCAAAATGCATAGGATTCCAATTCTCAAGGACGGGACCCTTGGTGCATCCAAGAAGTTGCATCTCGTACATAGTGATGTGTGTGAATCGATGCAGACACCATCACTTGGGGGTACTATTACTTTGTTACTTTTATAGATGACTTCACTCGGTTCACTTGGATATATCCCATTAAGCTGAAGTCAAGTGTCTTCTCTTGCTTCAAGCATTGGATTGCCTTGGCAGAGAATGACAGTGGGGAGAAACTCTTGACCTTCTACACTGATAGGGGGGTGAGTACTTGTCCCGAGAATTTTCTAAATTTCTAGCAGCTCAGTGTATTATTCATCAGTGCACAGTGGCCTACACTCCACAACAAAATGGACTTGTTGTCGAACACAAGAATAGAACAGAAATGAAAACGGGTAGGTGCATGCTTAAGGGAAAGTGTTTGCCCAATAAATTCTGCTTGGATGCGATTATGTGTGCCAACTATGTGCTCAACCTAGCACCCACTCGGGCATTGAAGACCATGACTCCCTCTGAAGCATGGACAAGTCATAAGCATGTCATTTCTCACATGTGGGTGTTTGGATCTCTTGCATATGTGCATGTACCCTCTTGCTTGAGGCATAAGCTTGATGATAAGGCTATCAAATGCATTTTCATCGGCTACAGCTCACAAAGCAAAGGTGAGAAGTTATTTTAGACTAGCACATGCAAGGTGATTGTCAGTAGGAATGTGGTTTTTGATGAGCATGTCCCTTTACCTTGGCTAGATTGTAAAACACAGCCTTCAGCGGTTGCCTCTGATGTGTTTGATTCTATTCTTCCTTTCACAGATACAGAAGACACAATGCAAAGCTCCATGCCACATGCTTCTATCAGCTCAAATCCTCCTCCCGTTGCTCCTGCTCAGCCTGATTTTCCACCGCCAGATGGCCATGCTATCAAGCAAGCAATTCAAGAGAAGAGGGATGTCTCGAGACAGCAAAAATCAGTCCCTCATTGGCTTTCTCAGTGACAGCAAGCAATTGCGCCCTTGGTTGCCCGTTCTAGAGGAGAACAAAAATACATGCACGGCAATTTACTTGAGCTGAATGTTGCTTTGATTGCCACTGCCTGTAATGAGAAGCCTCTATGTCACAAAGATGCATTTAAAATTCATGAATGGATGCATGCCATGAGAGCTATACTTGATTCCATTCAAGCAAATGGCACGTGGGACGTGTGTGATTTGCCTTCCTACAGGAAAGTGTGCCATGGGCACAATGTGGGTTTACAAATTGAAGCGCAAAGCCAATGGCAATGTTGATCACTACAAAGATTGCCTTGTTGCGAAAGGTTATGTCCAACAGCACGGTATTGACTTTGAAGAGACATTTGCTCCCACTTCACACATCACGACCATTCAATGTGTCGTTGCTCTTCCATCTCATAGGCATTGGGAGGTCCATCAATTGGACATCAAGACCATCTTCCTTCATGGGGATTTAGTGGAAGAGGTCTATGTCAATCAACCTCCAGGATTTGAACTTCCAAGGTTTGAAACTAAGGTATGCCGGCTTCGAAAGGCTCTTCATGGTTTGAAGTAGGCACCATGGGCATGGTATGCCAAGATACATTCTTTTCTGTTGTGCCTTGGGTTTCAAAACAGCCCTATGGAGGCTACTCTTTATGTTCAGAAGAGTGAATCAAAATTTTTGATTTTGATTCTATATGTGGATGACATGCTTATCACTAGGCCAGACTTGCAGAAAATTGCAGATTTCAAGGAAGCTTTGCAAAAATCTTTTGCCATGACAGATATGGGCTGGTTGCACTAGTACTTGGGCATCAAGTTTGCATATGTTGAAGGGGGTACAATGAAGAGTCAGTCCAAGTGCATTGGACAGCTCTTAGACTGCTTCAAGTTTGAAGATTGCAAGCCGGTTTCTACACCATTGGAGCTTGGCTTTCGTTTCTCCTCCGAGGATGGGAGTGCACCCTTTGATGCCACCCTTTATCAGCAGGTTGTGGGCTGCCTTATTTATTTATGATATATCCGGCCTGATCTTTAGTGTGCCACCTCTCAGTTGAGCAAGTACATGCACATGCCTAGTACACAACCTTGGCGAACAGTGAAGAGGGTCTTCTCTTACTTGAAGACCACACAAATTTGAGACTATTCTATGGTGACGAGTCTACACTGGTCTTGCATGATTTCACGGACAGTGGCTGGGCAGGTTGTTATGACACGAGAGTGTCCCACAATGGCAACTGTTTCATGCTTAGATCCTCATGCATTTCATGGTTCAACAAGAAGCAACCTATAGTTGCTACTTCTAGTTGTGAAGGCAGCCTTCACAACTACAGTAGAGTGTGTCCGGCTCCGTAAGCTACTCGCAGATCTTGACATTAGCCAGCGGGCTTCTACTACCATCTAAACTGATAGCCAGAGTGCTTTGGCTATTGCGAGAAACCCGGTGTTTCATGTTCACACAAAGCATATTGAGGTTCATTATTGTTGTTTGATAGATTGTCCATAAGGGATGTTGTAACATGGAGTGCATTGATTGCAGGGTATGCCCGCCAGGGAGAGAGTGAACTTGTTCTTTCTTTGTTTAGAAGAATGAGGCAAGAAGGCATATGGCCAAATGGGGTCACATTTCTTAGTCTTCTCACTGTATGCAGTCATGGGGGTCTAGTGGATAAGGGTTTGAAATACTTTCAGGCTATGAGCAAACAGTATGGCATTACTCCAACTATTGAGCACTATACTTGCATGATTGATCTCCTTGGCCGTGCAGGCCAAGTGGCCCAGGCAGTCTCAATGGTGGAGAAGATGCCTTTCAAACCTAATGTTATTGTATGGTTGACGGTGTTGAGTTTTTGTCGGAAGTGGAACAACGTAGAGGTTGGCAGACATGCCTTTGAAAATGCAGTGAGAGCAGATCAGAAGCTTCCTGCAACATATGTCTTAATGGCAAATATTTATGCTGATGCTCAAATGTGGGAGGACTCTGAAAAGGTTCAGATAATGAGAAAGAATGCTCAAGGATGGAAGAAGTCAGGACATACTTGGCGGACTGGTCTTAGCAGGATAATGTGCTGGGGGATGAAGGAATGCTCAAGCATGGAAGAAGTCAGGACATATTTGGCAGACTGGCCTGAGGAGGATAATATGTTGGGGGATCGGATCCTCAAAGTAGAGATGTAGAGCCAGATTACTAAGTTATGTGGCTGATTTGGACCATGCGTTACAGGAATTTGTGTGATGATAGAAAGAAAGATGAACTGTGGGGCCACAGTGAGGATTTGGCTTCCTAATCAATATACACGATGGCAGATCCATATATGTTATAAGAAATATGTGGCTGTGGTAAATGTCACAAGGCCATCTGTCTTGTGACATTTACCACATTCAGAGAACGACGGAATATCATATGCGGGGATCCGAGTCTCATTCAGAATCATAAAGATGGAGTGCTCATGTGGGGTCTATTTTTTAGAGCCTACCCTGCAAGCAGAACTACGGAATATCATGTGTGGAGATCCAAGTCGTTTTTTTTCTTCAAGCAGAACAATGGAATATCATGTGTTGGAGATCCAAGTCTCACTCAGAATCATAAAGACAGACAATGCTTATGTGGGGTCTTTTTTTTAGAACCTACCCTGCATCCTAAAGTAGCGTCCCTCTTCTCTGGTGTGTAGACCATCAAATATTTGTCTTAACCAACAAATGTCATCCTCCTTTGCATAGGGGCTCCATTGCCAGAACGTAGGAGAACTGGAAGAAATGTAACTGACCGTTTCTCAGGCTAAATTGTGGTTGCATTACAACAGGAAAAATGCCTTCAGCCCATGCATGGTATTAGAAAGCATCATGGCGTTGGATAGAGTTCACTATTGCAGAATGATGCTGGCAAAATCCAGTTGAGTGATTCTGAAGATCTCAAGGCTGGAGTCCTCCGTCTTGCAGGATCTCGCTCAACGTAAGAGCCTATCCAGACCTTCCAAGCGTGGACGAGGGCAAAATGCCTGTTCCACCCCACTAGGCTTGGTGATAGTGGTCTTCAACGATCTAGGCTATTACAAGAGACAGGCTATTCTATCAACCTATTACCCAATAAATAGTAGTCTTGGGCATCAGCCATGCTTCCACATTTAGCATACATATCTATAAGGCTGGTTGCCACAGTTGTGATGACCTCAAAACCAACCGCTCTGATTTGACAATGCAGTTCCTTTCCTCTTTCCAGAGCTGCTGTGGAACCGCAAGCTTTAAGGACAGCAACAAAGGTAACGCTAGTTGGTAATAGACCTTGTTCTTGCATTAGTGCATAAAGTTTAAAGGCCTCGTCACACTCTTGCTTGGCATATCCCAAGATCTGATTATTCCAGGTAACCAGATTACGATGAGGCAATTCGTCAAATATACGCTTTGCATCCTCCACACTTCCACATTCTGCATACATGTCTACCAATGTGTTTCCTACGAATACATTTGACTCAAAACCAGACTTCACTGCTTGGGAGTGGATGCCTCTACCTTTCACCACATCCTACTTTTGCCGACTTCCCATCACCTTGCTTTTCATCTTCCACTGCTGCCAGGCTAGCACAGGCCTTCAATGCGCCAACAAAGGTTCGATCATTTGGTTGAATGCCTTTCTGGTGCATCTGTGCATACAATTCCAAAGCCACCTCACAGTCTTCCTGCTCAGCAAGCCCCAAGATCATGGTAGTCCAAGTATATACGTCACCATGGGGCAATTCTTTAAATACACGCTCTGCATCCTCCATGCTGCCACATTTGAGATACATATTCACCAAGGCAGTTCCAACAAATACATCTGACTCGAACTCACTCTTTATCACTTGTGACTGGATAGCTCTACCTTTTGAAAGGGATTCTATTTTCCCATCAGCTTGCGTCCCCTCTTCTTGTGCTGCCAGGCTAGCGCAAGCCTTCAAAGCACCAACAAAGGTTTGAGTATTCGATTGGACTCCTTCCTGGTTCATCTGTATGTACAATTCCAAAGCCAGCAGACTATCTTCTTGCTCAGCATACCCCACGATCATGGTAGTCCATGTGACCACATCACGATGAGGCAACCCGTTGAAAACACATTGTGCATCCTCCATGCTCCCACATTTCATATACATGTTCACCAAGGTGGTTCCTGTGAATGCATCTAATTCAAAGCCACTTTTTACTACTTGAGAGTGGATGGCTCTACCTTTTGTCAGACTTGTAAAGGTCCCATCAACGTGCGTTCCCCCCTCCACTGCTGCCAGGCTGCCACAAGCCTTCAAGGCGCTGACAAAGGTTCTATCATTTGGTTGAATACCTTCCTGGTTCATCTGTACATACAATTCCAAAGCCAGCACACTCTCTTCTTGCTCATCATAACCCGAGATCATGGTATTCCACGTAATCACGTCACGCTTAGGCAATCCATCAAAGATATGCAGTGCATCCGCCATGCTTCCACATTTTCCACACATATTTACCAAGGTATTTCCCACGAATACATCTGCTTCAAAGCCACTCTTTACTACTTGGGAGTAGATGGCTCTACCTTTAGAGAGGCACCCTATTTTCACAAATTTTCCATTAATTTGCTTCCCCTCTTCCAGTGCTGCCAGGTTACTGCAAGCCGTCAATGCACCCACAAAGGTTCGATCAGTCGGTTGAACACCTTGCTGGTGCATCCGTGCATACAATTCCAAAGCCTTCTCACCCTCTTCGAGCTTGGCATACCCGAGGATCAAAATGTTCCAAGACACCACATTGCGCTTCGGCAGTTTTTCAAACACACGGGCAGCATCCACCATGTTCCCACGCTTCACATACATGTGCATCAAATTGTTTATTTCGAACACTCGACGCTCATCTGAACGTCTCTCTGTCTCGACATGAATTCTGGCTTCCCTCAGCTGAGCCGCACTTCTCTGGACCGCATTCTCAACTCTGCTGGCACCAAAGGGACATAGCCTAAGCCAGGCGCCCATAACCAACGAAGATGCAAGCAGAGAGTTACCTTGCTAAAGGTAATATACTGTAGCCCAGCCAAGACGAGGTAAAGCAATTGAAGCACAGGAAGGCAAAGGAGGTGAATTGTGTGGGAGAATTGCGATGCAAAAGTGAAGCGCATCTGGTGCGAATGTGAGCGAAGTGAGAGTCCATGAGCAGGGTGAATATGTTGTAAGGTATGGCTAACAAATTCAGTCTGCATGAGGGCAGTGATCGCCCCAGAATGTTGATTTGTAATATACATCGGAGGAACACGTTTGTGTGTGTGTGAGTGAGAGAGAGAGAGAGAGATGTGGGCTGGTGTTAGTTAGGGCCAACAAGCGTTTTGTTGACGGCGAATCGTCCCGGGAATTTGGCACGTTGCTATTTCACGGCTCGATTCTAGCGTGTTCGGTTAAGTTGGAGGTGAGTTGGGCGCCGGTAGACTCTCCAGCTGCGCCTATTGGCAGCTTTGACAGCCAATAAACCAAGCTCTGTCAGGAGCTTAGGCTGGTTAGTTTGAACTCATCCGACACATATCCTTGGTTGTCGGTTTGGTGTGAGCCCGTCGACCCAAGGATGGTTACATACCAAGCCCCGCCCACAAAGCCATGATTTTCTTGTGTTGGTGGGCAGGGATCATTACACATGGTTTTTGCCCACACATCACGAGAAGAGAGGTCGAAGCCCCACTAGCCACATGACAATTAATTTTCATTGTTAGCAAAGTCCCCACCCATACCCTTGGGCAAGGGGTGTGGGCCACCCATGTTTACTTGGCCTGTACTAGAGAGTTTTCAAAAGCTCTAAGAACCTATGGAGCCATATGGCAGAATATAGACCGTTAGATCGCCTGATTGCCATTAATAATGTTTTATATCAAAATTAACTTGGCTTCAAATGAGTTTCCAAATTATAAATATGCATTCTCTCTCTAAATCGTCAGCTCACTTCTTCATCTTTCTTAACTCTGCTATCTCAAACCGGAGCGTTGCGTGCTGTTCTTCCTCCAAACCCTACAACAATTTTGCACTCTGCTATCTCAAATTGGAGCTCTAGGTTTTTGAAAAAAAAAATTTGGAGCTCTAGAGACCTGCTCTCCTTCTTCTATGGATGAAAAATCGTACGATAATTTTGCACTCTACTATCTCAGATCGGAGCTCTACCTGTTATCTTTTACCATAACTACAGGCCGGTTATGGATCTATCTATCACCGTTTATTTACGTTGTTAATCGAATCACCCAATCTGTACTTCTCGAGGGAATGTTTGTTTTCACCCTTTGGAGAAGTCACCTATTGTTCAAGCTGTATCGGAGTATGATCCCTCTCGAGGGAATGTTTGTTTTGCTTGATGTTTTGTTGGTAGGCTTGCTACACCCTTCTATTTCCAGAATTGGATGAAACGATGGCAAATTGTACTTCCCCAAATTGTCTAGGTTCTTCATGTGTGCATTATATTCAATTACAAGGTTTCTCTTGCTCGTTCTGATCCCAGAGAGAGCCTTCACACTTTGTGGGTATTCTAATCACTGGCGATGGATGCATCGTGGGCCAACATTATACGCGATCTTGCCCCCTTTCTAAGACTGAGCCTCCACACAAAAGAGCGAGGCGTATGGGGAGCGATTTGATGGAGGCATTTCTGGTTTGGCATACCTTGATTTAGGAACTGGGAGATCAGTTCCTCTAGCCACTACAATGAAATCAGGTTACGGTGGCATTGTACTCCCAGTTCATGAAGAGACAAGGAAAGCAAATATTTTTTCAAGGGAATTTGCTCTTGATACAAGGCCCCAAACTCAAGTTATGGAGATGGTATTTATAGGTTGAATTAAGAAATGTGCAAGATCATGTAAGCTGACCGTATAGGACGGACCAAACAAGGGTGAGCGGGTCTTGTGCTAGGCTTATACAATGAAGGATGAATCAAGAAAGGAGAAGAATAGGTGGAGCATAAAGGCATAGCTTGGCAAGGCAGAGCGTAAGTGCACCCTAAGTGCATGATTTGAGGGTGACGGGAGGTGGGCAAAGCTAGGATTCAATGTATTGCATCACCAAGCCCATCAAAGCAAGTAATTTTCGCTTAGAAGTTGTGCTACTCAGAGACCAATGATTGATGCGAAACAACTTTGAATCACTGATCTCTACAGTTCAGTGCTTCCAACTCATGGCAATGGATGTGTTATTCAAGATCTCTTCGCTCTTGCAATTCGAGACGCTTGATGTAGATAGACATTGTCACTCTTCTAGGGACACATTCTTAGAAAATCCGAGAGCATTAGATAGTGGATGAAGCATGTCTAGCCACCAATGATGAGTTTGTTGTTGATAACACATTCTCGAGCAAGTTGTTCAAATGATTGGCCAGATGTAGCTTAGATTCAAACAAACTTGTTGTAGATCAAGGAGCACCAGGGAATTCAGGACCCGATTGCTCCTAGAGTCCTAATAAAATCGTGGGTTCATGAAGTCAACCTACAAGAATGCTAACCACCAATGATGAGTTTGTTGATCCTCGTCGATCGAGCGCTAAGCATGTTGTGATTCTTTGTGATCCTATGCTAGTGGCCACTGTTAATCAGCATTCAAGACCATGGCCCACAACTCTGCATTTGTCCCGATATTCTCCATCCACCAACGTTTGTCTTTTCAGTGTGCATTCAACCGTGGACCCTACAATCATGCATGGGACCCTCCCAACCTAAATGGACCTGACGCAATAGAGCACTGGATACTGAATCCCGTTCAAGGGATGATGGTGAAGCTTAAAAGTGAAAGCAATTCACCTTTCAAATGAATGAAGTGTGGCGCCCTATCAAGGATTTGAAATTCTTGACAAGGCCAACTACCTAGGTGCATCTTCTCCAAGGTCCCATCTTCTCCGCAGCTTCAGCTTCTCCTTATGTCCGACTCTAGGTTCCCCTTTATTGCTCACCTGTGCCTAGCTTGACCTCACAGTGTCACGTACATTTTGTTAACATTCTCTTTCATGATCAACTAGCCAAAGGACAAGGAAGGAGAGGCAGCCTAGAGCTTCGATGTTGCTAAAGCGGAAGAACGCATGCCAAAGCCTCCCTATGGCATGCTTACTACCCCCTTCATATGCTAAGGTCGCTCAATCCTTACACCAATCTCGCCATCGCTCTTCATCCTTTGTTTCCATGTTCAGGTTCTGTTTGCAGAGCCACTTGAACTTCCATCTTCTCCCATGTAGAAACACTCAAAGAAAGCTAGAGTCCACAACCCCCTCTATTGAGTGTAGAGAGCAGCGATAACAAATATCTACCAAAGTAGGAAGGGATAAACGTGGTGGGTGAGGAAAAGGATAGGACAGCAAGAAGGGTGCTTGAGCTGCAAAGCAACTAAGGAAGTCCTTGTAAAGGTTGCATCCCTTCGAAACTAAACCATGCGTGGGACTAACACCCAAGACACCCCTCCCCCCAAGAGAGAGAAAACTCCCTAGACATAGCCTGTTCCAAGCAATGAGATTTTTCACACAGTATTTTTGAGTAATCAAATCTAGCTAGGACACTTTCGTCCACATCTAGCTGTGTGTGTGGCCGCATCTTCATTCACCCGAGGCCTATGTATAATTGTCTGTGTCATGGACGTTATATTCACAGATTGTTAGAGTATATGCATCTGTGAATATAATCTCCCCATGAAGAACATATTAGTATTTTGCTTCTCATCACATACATCGGTCGATAAAGCACTCAATTTTGATTGAAGGGAGGTATAACAACTGCAAGGCTTAGTCATTATACAAGGCAAAGATTTTCCACAACATCTATAGCCCTCTTTGTGCCATTGCACTCTGCCCTCAAAGAAAGGCTTCTTATGGACAATTGAGTTGTCCATTCCATCTTCAAGCCTGTAGAAAGAATTATTTAACATGCATACCTGCACTAGCCTTCACCTCAAGGAATGTTTGCTTCAAACGACGTGTAAAAGAGGCCAAGTGCAATAGTTAACTATGATCATGACCTAAAATAACACATATACATTATGTAGTTAGATTGTTAATCCCTCAAAGAAATATAACCAAAAACTAGGTAAGGTAGTTTTCGCACATATACTCCCCCATACCCAAGGGACTAGCCCATTTTGCAAGAAGCATAGGAGGCGCAAAGGGATATACTGCATTGTTGCCTAATATGTCTCTCTATCCAATGACCATTCCCTTTTCATGCTAGACATAGGTGTATAACATGAATCCCTCCCACTAGTATAAACCAAAGTAATGGCCCCATGTTTTATGGTGGAAAAATACCATAGTCAACCTCCACCCACCAATACCATCAGGTGTATGAGTTTGTGGGCATGTATGTTGCTGGAATGCCAAACGTCGAGGAACTTTTGGATTCTACCAGGTCATAAATTGCTCTCTTCATGCATTTTGGTAAAGAGGCCATGCCAACCCTAAACCCCTCCAAATCTTGGTCCTCATTTGTAAACACATACCCACATTGTATTAATGAGATTTGTTCTCGTGACACCTAAGTATTGCATCACACAATTATAATATGTTTTTATTAGCTAGTGAAATACCTTCAAACGCCGCATTGCGCAATCCACACACATGTAATTTCCACTGTGGGGCCTGCACGCCATGTACAATCTTGCCAATCCTCAAATGGGCAACCCCATGTCTGACAAAGCACAAAAATCATAGGGGGATGTATTTCTTCACTTGCGATTCGATCCTCTCACCCTCCCCATCTGTGTCTAAGCATATGCACATCCTATCTATTTTACCCAAGATGATCCATAGGAGCAGTGGACCCCAGTTTAGCAGTGTGTAGAATTGTAAATTCTTTTCTTCAATATATGCCCACCTCGTGGAGCTTCCACTTGGGATGCCTATTGATGGAACACCATATTTTCAAGGCGAGTCTAGCTCTACCATATTATATATCTTAGACTTTAACATAGGAGACATCCTTCCCATTCCCTCCTTGAAGGATTGCATATCTGCAATCGCCTCTTAACTTTCCAGGTCTTGCTCATCTTCCCATTGAATATCATCCTCATCCCATTCATTGTCATCAAAATCTCCTTGCAATCAACCACATGATTGCCATCCATGGGTTCAACTCACATGTGAATACCCACATGTGAATACATACAAGTGAATAATAGAACATACATTCCCTACGAGTGCATTTCAGGTAGAGGCATATGATCACCTTTACTTCATAGACTTCATTATAAATGAGTGCATAGTTGTGAGTGATACGGCCTCTTGGAAGTATGATTTGATCCTCCATATCAGGGCTTCATTGGGGCGAGGATCCACAACTACAACATAAGAAAAGCCATTATCATTTTCACACTCTACAATTTATTAATTATGATAAGGGGTGTTGCATGTGAAAGATTCATACCGTCATTATTCCTTGCACTCAAAAATGTATAATAATCATTAGAAGCAATTGTACATGGAGTGGTTATAGAAGGTTTCAATCTGGCTAATTCTATTGCATATAATTGATGGCATCATTACACAATTGTGTGTACTTCAAAACCCTTGAATATCATCACCTTCATTTGGCGCTATATATGTTACCCTTTCTTGACCACGCACATGTGCAACATGCCCACCTAAGCCTTGCATTGTAAACAATATATTATATCTATGGATTCTTTTTACTTTTGACTTTTGCACATTCTTCTTCATCTGATAATGTCACAAAGTCATAAAGTATCTCCTTTGCTTGAGTCAAGGAGTGATCTACCAAGCTATCAATAGAAAATTTTGGAAGAAAACCAACATCTTTCCTAATCTCCATGTACCAATAGTATGGCAAGCATGCAGATGTGAGGCGATGCACAAGCCAATCAATGCGACGACCAAATATAGTTTTATTACCACATAAATATCATGATTTAAGAGTCACATGGTAAGATTCTATTACTCCATTAGTATCTTGGTTTGCATGAGGAAGTGTGCGAGCACATTGCACCCACATTGCTTCAATAGAGAGTAGATATGAGTTTTGAGAGCATAAAAAATCCCCATGTGAACATAACAAAGAGTTTCACGAAACAGATTTAGGGTTGTAGGCTTCGAATACTAACAAAGTCAGCGAGCCCATCTCCTCAAAGTATTCCATGAATGCAATCTCCATCGCAAAGTCTATTTTGAATTATCCAATCAAGAGTTTAGCTTGCACAATTAACTTTGCATCAGACAAACTCTTGTCTATCCACCCATCCATAATGGCTCCAAGACTTCTAAACATTTCTGCTCACCTGGGCCAATTGTCACGAACCTTTTTGATAAGATGCTTCAACCAACAACAACGTACATGCCACATGCAAAGGTATATTGGCACATTGAAGACATGCTAGACAAGAGAGAATATGAATTAGTGACAAGGAATTGAAGACAAGGTATGGTTAGGCAATGGCTAAAGTTTGCGCCTTGGAGAAAGATGCAAGAGTACCTAAGAGCATCAATTTCAACACAGGCATCATTTACCATAAATGCATTCAACACCCATGACTTGTTCACATCAAGTACACGGTTTCTTAACTGAGTCAACCAGTAGATTATTGTGGCTATGGTTGAGCTTGTGGTAATGATCCAAGCTACTGGGACACCATTACGATATTTATAAAGTACCAAAATTGCGTATAGTTAAAAGTGTAAAAAGGAGAAAGCACTACTATTAGAAAATGTGCATAGAAGATACACTATATAAAGTACTAGAATATGACTCTCAATTTTCGTACCTTATAAATATTGGTGGCCGAATGTTGAATCCATTAAAACTAGGTTCATGGCCAAACGAGCTCATCTTTTATACTTGCCATGTTGATTGAATTCCTAGGATGAACTCGCTTGAACCATCCATAGTTTGTATGCAAAGACATTTTTCTTGTTCTCCATGACCCACTTGTGAATGCTTTGGGCATCATTAGAATGTAGCTGATAGGTGTCAGATGCAAGGCGCTTTGTAGTATTCAATATATCTCTAATTGATATAAAGTCATCCCTTACAAAGGCATACTGTGGATCTATTTTTTGCCTTACATGCACTAATGCAATATGGCTATCAAGGACTTGCAATGTTGTGAACCCTTTGCACAAATGTTGAAAATTTAAGGTTTTTTCTCTATAGACAACCATGGAGTGAAGATTGCATTTGACTCATGAGCTACGTCTCCTTCAAGATTCCCATGAAAAAATCCATCGCTCGAATCAGTGTGGTGCATCATTATGTAAGAAATGTTGGATGCTACATCATCCCAGTGGTACAATTGCTGGATGATAAAGTAACATAGACAACCCCTTCCTTTTCGTGTTCGAATTGCACGTGGCCTTGAACTTGGTCCAGATTTGGGGACTTTAGACAAGTCTAGAGGTTTCAACACCTCATGCCTTCAATCAGTGGGACCATATGTGCACGAGTATCTATGTAGAAAACATGATGGTACTAGTCATTACAATGAAGTCTTTCATATGACACAAGGAATTCCAAAGGCTAGATTGAAGTTACATTTTCTTCAACAACCACAACTCAGGGGTCGATTGGAGAAGTGACTTCGGCCCCCTACGCTCCATCTTGTCAATGTGAAAGAAGGTGATAAAATTAGGGTGGTTGCTCTCCATCTCAATGAAGTCATCTACACGATGCAATTCCACACATGCAACACGCATAACCTTGTAGGGGGAGTAAGGATCCTCAACCAATTCCCAATCTAGCTGACTCGCACTGAAGCTACATTCTAGTGGACATTGGAATTTTCTTAGATGATATCCACGTTTGAGTTTGGACAAGAAAATGGCTTGGACTCGATCAATTCAAGTCTCTTGCAAAGGAAAATGTCCACATCAAAGAGAATAATGTTGTCCAAACATATGTAGGTGTTGTGCACATGACAGTGAAAGAGAGTTAACTAAAATCCAGGCATACAATGTGTTAAAGACACCCAATATTAAAAAGCATATCATTCAAATAAGAAAAATAGATTTGAAATGAAAGGAGTGGAGATAAAGATTTTGACATACGCATTGACAGGGAGTGATGATGAGGAAGCCATGCACTGAAAATGTTGAACTCCACCTGAATCCTCCACAAACCTAGCGATTCTAACAAGCAAGTCCACAATATATTGTTCCTGCTCAAAAGGTGTACTGCAAAAATGCCAAAAAATCTGGTAATTTTTAGTTTGAAAGAAAGGTATTACATTCTATATGTAAAGATTATATTAATAGAATTTACAATAATATTCCATAGGCCATATGCATGTTGTTGCCGATTAGAGTTAGCATCCCACACATTCATGTTTCCCTGATGGTGCAGGCATTTGGGGCCTAGGGGATTGTGAATTATTCCCCACATAGTTTATATTCCTCATGCGAATCCATGTAGAGCATACAATTTCATATGGCTCTATAAATTGCATACCATTGGGATGCAACCAACATCCAAATTGCATACAATTGGGACACGAACAATGTTCAAATCTATAAACATGCTTTGGGTACTTCCATACAATTGTGGTTGATTTCTTCTGGATTCATAGAGACTAGGCTTCCTTTCTTCCTGGCTCCAACCTCATAATTTCTCCTAATTATAAAGGGAAAGAAATGAATATGTTGCCCGCCCAAATATGATTCTCTGAGGCCAACAACATAGCTAAAAGTGGAAACACATACAACATTCTTTTCCATGGTATGCAAAATGTAGTAGGAACATGTAGATGCTGCCACCTTAGTTCTACATGGAGGATGGTGGCATTCCATCCCTAGTTACGTGCCACGTTCAACTTCTATGTGGGGAAATAGCCAACTTGTTTTACCACCACTAGATACTTGTCTAATACAATTGGAAGTTTTGTGGGAAGATAGACTTGGCTTGGAACTTTCTGCACCATGAGATACTTCTGTGATGCCTAGAAGACAAACAACACGATGAACAGTAGTGCAGAGTGGGCAATGAGGAAGGTGGGAGGATGAATAGAAGAACAAACAACAATGTACACTTTGTATATCATCTTGTTCTTGAAATGAGTAATTTTTAACAAAATCTATAAGAGAGATAATAGTGTCATGGGGAAAATTGGCAAGGCATGTCCTGAACTACTTATCTTGCCAAATGCTATCGTGAAATTGCAAAGCACATATTTTGGGATGGATTGAACCAAGTGATCTATAAGCGCCCTCAGTTAGGTGCTCTTATATGATAGTAGCCATCTGTTTTTCTCTGATCCTTTAGCATTAACATGTTTAAATCTTCTCCATTTTAGAGCAATAGGTTTGTCATCCCTCTTTTCATTTGGACAAACATCAAATCTTTTCTTCTTTAGACTACAATGCATGCATGTGCCACAAATGCATTTGATGCAATGCCACTCAGGGTCTCCCTTTGGATAGACCACTAGCCCCCATAGAGAAGTTAGGCTACCATACTTGGCCTCCCTTACAACACATGGCAAGGGTCTAGGTGACCTACAAATTTCCATTCATCTACGACACCTGGGCATCTATCTCCATGGAGCAGTGCTCCAACATGACTAGATCTCAAGTCATTCAAAGCTTGCCAGGCAATGTCAAAGTCTATGTGTGTTTTGCAACAACACACATTCTTACCTTTGAGTTTCCTAACATACCATAGCTTACAATGCTCAAAGCTTCTTTGTTCAATCGAAAAGCCTATAATTCTAAGCCATAACCTTGAGATACAACTCCATCTCCTCACCCAACATGCAAAAAATAAAATTTCAAGCATTCAAAGAACAATTATTAAACTATAACAAAACTTAGTCCTACTTAAGTTCCTAGAATCATTACAAATAGTATTCACATGTGTGCATATAGCTTAATGCATATACTATTCATTCTACTAAAAGTATATATGATATTCACAAATCTACTCTAAAAATATATATAGTACATGTAGTATTTAATTTTTAAGGTCTCTCCATCTTGGTCTTGCAAAGAAGAACATGTAACATGCAACATTGTCTTATGCCCTCCTTTTTGCACTACTATAAGGAAAACAAAACAAAACAAAATACATGCAAAAACATAGTCTAATCAAGCTAATTAAACTAATGAAGCTATTAGATATCAATGCTCCACTCTCATGTAACTACGCGAGAACCAGCTAACTCTACTTGTAAGACCCCCATATGAGGAGAAGGCATTTGAGTAGCTCGGTTATCCGGTAGGTCCTAGTTTTGGACACCAGATGGGGGCCATGTGTGGCCTGATGGCTGGACGGCTTCAGATAGAGTTGCGTCCAAGATCATAATGACCTTGTAACTACCTCATCTTATCCTCTCTCTCTCTCTCTCTCTACACTTGGCTACCGTGACAATGGGTAAAGAATGGGCACCACTCTCCTCCTTTCTTGCACCTCACTCGTGCCCCTCATGTGCTCTTCTTATCCTCTCTCTACACGCTACTGTTGTGGCAAGAGACACCTCTCTCCTCTCTCTCTTGCAACTCGACTTTCATGACAACGGGCCCCTCTCTCCGCCTCCTCTCTCTTTGTTTTCTCTCCTCATCCACTCTCTCTACATTGGGCTATCACCGTAGCAAGCACCTCTCTCTTCCCCTCTCATGCACCTCTCTCCTACTATCACATAACCGCCTTCATGGATGTGAGGTTGCTAAAGACTCTCCCTGACTCGGTTCGCACTATCTTAATGCCTTAACGATAGAGCTTGATGTATGCCTATCAGCCAAGTTGTATATATGTGTGCAGACAATAAGTAAAAGCAGAGAGGAAGGAGAAAAAGAACAATAGGATGACATAGCTCTCTGGGATAGTTGAAATTGTTACTCGTTCTCTCCAAGATAGTTTAAATTCTTACTAGCTCTCTCTTGCAAAGTGGATTTTCACCCTACACAATAAACCACTCTTACATGCATACCTTGGCAAAATAATAGGGGAAAACAAGTAATATATAGAGGAGAAAACAAATATTATAGAGAGGAGCTATCTTTAAGAACACAAACAACTCATGGACTTTTGAGTCTTACCCATGCAATATGTTTTGGTATATGTTGAACCTAGGTCTCATCTATAGAAATAACATATCCAAAGAGAAGAGCTATCTTTGAGAGCACAAATAGCTAGTAGGCTTGTAAGTCTTACCCATGAAGCATGTTTTGGTAAATGTTTTTACCAACTACGTTCTACTCACGTCATCGATCTTTAACTTAAATAACAATTTATGATATGACAACCAAAAAAAATCTTTCTTGACAGTGACGCTTACATCACTTAACCTTCATAACATTCTCCTATCTCTCTTATGTTGACGTATGAATATACAATGACGTTAACTCATCCATCTTTAAGTATGTGTATTCTCAATAACACATAAAATGTAACATGTTGGTGAAACATAGGAAGAAGGGGATTTCAAAACTCAAGCAATCATGAAAGCTTTGTCAATCTATGTGATTTTCAAAATTTATTTATTTTTATTATTTCTAAAATGATTTTTACAAGTTTGAAATGTTGCCATTAAAGTAACCTACTTAAACCGTCATATGCTCCATTACATCTCTTCCTCCTTCCATATCCAAATTTTGCATGTTGGGACAAATTCTAGCTAGCATTTGGTTATAAAGACTATTCAAACTGATTGCTTGTGGGTCCCATTCCTCCCACCTTTTTTTGCACGCATTAGATGTATCCTATGAACCCGATATGCGAAGTATGAATTCAACATGTAAGCACTTATATCAACAAGGTGAATGAAATATATCTATCATTCATTAGGCCTACCTGTTGGGTGAGTGAAATGCTTAAGAGAGAGCATAAAATTAGAGGCATGCAAAGGAAAGTGTACAAAAGAGTAGTAAATGCAAATGGTTTAAAAGTCAACAAGATGAATTTCATTCATGTGGCCTTGAGAGAGAGAGAGAGAGAGAGGGAGGGGGGGAGGCCGGGGAGATTTGCCTAGAGAGAAGAAGAAGAGAGAAGAAGAGAGAAGAAGAAGAAGCGAGAGAGAGGAGGGGGGCTTGCCGAGAGAGAGAGAGAGAGAGAGAGAGGGGGGGGGGGGGGGGGGGAGGGGGGACCAAAGAGGACAAAGTCACTAAATGCATGCATTAAAGCCTTACAAGGCATACTTACACCAATCACCTTAAAATAAAAAGATATATCTAAAAAATACCTATTTTACCTTTTGGGAACCTTCCTTAGACCCTTCCAAACTAGAATTCGGTCATCATAAGATCACAAGATCACAGAACATTTGCATCCTTGTGAATACTGAAGTGCAGCTCATGGAATAAAGGAAGAAGACCAACACCAAGATGAAATGCCTCAATAGCCGTGCGTTTTATATTTGGTTGATGGCATACAGCACATTTTGAGCCTTGCCTTCCAATTTCATCAACGACAGGAATACAATAATGATACATACATCTCAGTCGACCCATCTTTAGGATTGGAATGATAAGCTAATATACAACCAGGCAACCAAAGCGTTGCCTCCAACACAGATTCTCAGTATTTACAGGAATTGTACAGCATCGGGATGTGGCATGAATCAACAAGTGGAAGCGCACTTATGTGCAGCTGAGAAAATGGTGGTCGTTTTAGGAGGAAGTGAAAGTAGCCCAATTCACTCAAATCCTCCTCAGAACTACCTGGAAGAATAAGACGTGGGACTAGCACACTTCTGGGCAGCAGCAAAATTGGTGCCCGTCCTTGGGGAGTGCACCGAACGCAATTCACTCAACCTCCTTTTCTCGGTATCAATCTTATTCTGCAATATGGCCAAAAATGCAGAGTCAGGCACTAAACAGGTCAATCAACTATGAAAATTCAAACAATGATCACTTGCTGTGGCAAGCTTCATTGCTCTCAACCTTCAGTTTCATATCAGACAGCTCCCGTTCGGCTGATTCTAGACGCTTTTGAAGATGTCTCAAAGCTTCTAGAGCTACAGTGGGATCCACTTCCCTGGCTGGTCGAACCACACCAGCTGCCTGTAGAAAATTTCAAAGCAACATGAGAATAATTCTAATCCCTCGTATCCTGTGAGTAACATGAGAATATATATTATCTCTCACAGGTACTGATAGTTCCAATCAGTCCCCCACCTGTAGAACACTAGTACAAAGTGTGAGAAGCTTTTGAGCCACTTGAATCCTCTCCTCTTCTACTTCCTGCACGACAGAGAAACCAATCAGACGCTGCCCTTGTTCTTATGTTACCCTTGTTAAATGTTCTCCCTCAGCACCAGTGCAAAGAATACCTGTAATCTCACTTTCAGTCTGTGCTCCTCCTCGAAGTCGATTTGAGGAGTTTTACCGTCTGCTGAACGATACCGGGCGAGCTCATCGCTCACGCGACTGAAAAGAACTTCAGTGCGTCGGAGCCTTGCCGCTAAGTCCTCGTTCTTTAGTCGTAAGGCATTGTTCTCCTCCTGTTACACAATTCACGGGGTCATTGAACGGGAGGAACTGAGAACAAGCAATTGATGTGGAGGCAAAGAAGGCTATTACATTAACCTTTATCTTAGCGTGATGGTGAATCCGTTGTTGAAGGTTCTGCTGTCCAGATAATTTGTTCACCTCCTCTTCGAACTCGAAAAGTCTCTTCTTCTGGCCAGCATTTTCTTCCTGACAACGAGACAGTCATAATGTTCCTTATATCGTAAAAAAGGGCGCCGTACTTCACAACGATTACAGCTACCCAAAACATGCATATGCAAACTTTGCAAGGGGTTGCACTTCATAACAATTACATGGGCAAGAAGATCGTATACAACTTACTTTCAAGGCCTCATTCTCCGCAGTAAGAATCTGATCCCGCTGCCGCAAGTTCTCAGCAGCAACACGCGCAGTAACCATTTCTGCCTGCCGTCGATTAATCTCCTCAAGCCAGCTGCACAACGTCCACATCACGTAGCCAATCAAATATCAAACCTTCCTGGGCTTCCGTCCTCCCGCTTCAAAAAGTCCAGACCGACTGTTGCCTGAAGAATCACCTTTCTCTCTCCTCGATAAATTCACTGAGTTGGGTCTTCAATCTGGCAAGTTCCCTCTCCTGCTACCAAAGTTATTAAGAAAAACCAAGTAAAGCCATGTTTACTAAGCAAGCTAGCAATTGTCTGCCTACATCAACTAGCAATTGAATCCATACTGCATGACACCAAACCTTATCTTGAGCCTCGTCAACCTGGTGTCGAGCTCTCTCTGCGATCTCTTGCACCTGCTGATGGTTTATCAAAGACTGACAGTGCGACATAAATTAGACGGCTGAATCAACTCTTTTCTTGCGCACACAAAATCTTGTAAATTCAAAATCAAACGACTTACAGCATAGTTGGTTATATCCAGTTTCACTCCAAGCAAGTCTCTGATTACATCATGGGTCATGCTTTCAGCTTCAGCAAGCCTGGTGTTAAGCATAAAAATCTACACACGGGATATTTTCACCAGCAGATTACTAAACTGTAAAACTAGAGTATCTGAGACACTCATAACGCAGTTCAAATCCTGTTTGCCTAGAACTTCTCATGAAGACTCAGAGAACAAGCTGACCTCTTTTTGCCTGGATGAAGCAAGAGACTCAAGTTCTTCTATTTTTTGCCTATTGGTGCTCAGCTCTTCATCCAGTTCCGAATTTATCTGGTGTGTTAATCCTGAACCAATGCATTTGAACGGTGAACCTGACCCCCTGGGCTTGACAACGCTCTTTTCAGCCAGCTTGGAATTGGCTGCACTACACTTTTGTTCGACCCTTACTTGCTCAACCATGCTTTCCAAGGCTCTTAACTAACAATATGAAAAAAGATCATTGGTTCTTTACTTTTAAAAATACAATTGTAATCAACAAAACCAAAGCTCGCTATAACAGCAGTTATAATACCAGGAAGTATCAAGCTGGCTCTAGTGGCTACCTTCTGATGGTGTTCAGAAGCCTGCCTGTCTGCTGCAAGACTAAGCTCTGAAATATGAGCTTTACAATTCTTGATCTGCAAGGGGATGTAAATAGTGTGCTTAATGAGACAACTTCAATAGGATGCATGGAAATGCACAATAATTAAGAATATCACATGGAGGCACAAGGTAGACCTGCTCATCTTTTTCAGCCACCTGCCTCTCAAGACTCTGAATTTTATTTTCAGCCTCCAACAACTGCATTCCCATGACCTTATGACCTCTGAGGTGCAAAATTGGCACTCACATTACAATTCAGAAGATAAACAAAAAAGAGAAACACACCTCCCCTGCTCAGAACCCATACCTTTGCTTATCTTCCAAAAGGCCGTGTTGCACCTCACTTTCTGATTGTTTAGCCTCCATTTCAGACGTCTGATGCCTCAATGCTTGCAATTCCATCTCGATGTCTTCCCTCATTAGCCTTTGCCTCTCCGCATCACGCTTTACAATACCCACCTGATTAATAGCAATATTCTACTGAGAAAGTCTGAGATCACAGTTGACTAGCAGAAGAAAACAATAATAGGTCTCTATACAGCACAAAGATTTAAAATGTTCAGAGCTACCCTAAAACTCTCTCTCTCTCTCTCTCTCTCTCTCTCTCTCTCTCTGCCTCTGTGTCACACTGACACACATCAAGAGGTTTTCAAGGCATACTTGTGTTTCTAAAGCATTTACTGTGCTCTCTAGTTCTTCTACAGATCGCTCCAAAAGCTTTGCTTCCTCTTCTTTTTGTTCAGCATGAGTCTTACTCGTTTCCGCAACCTGCATCAAAATCATGACACTAAATATAGAAACAATCAAAAAGCTTGCTCATTCAACATATAAAACACGCTTACTACTCTGATTAATCTTACTTGGCGAGCTTCCATGGCAACAGCCTCATATTCTTCAGCAAGTTGTTGTGCCATCTCCAGCTGCTCATTCAAAACAACCAGCTCTGCATGGAGCTGATCTTTCTCTTGTACCGCCAGATCCAAATCACCATTCAGGCTGTCAAGGGAGTATGCAATTTTCTGCTCAACTAGAGAACTCATTTGGAGCAACTCCATTTCCAGCCCCTCAATTGTATGCCGTTTTTCTTCCAAATCTTCTTCAAAAAGACTATTTCTCAAAACCAATTCCTCAATCTGGGATTTGAGCTGTAGATTTTCAGTCTCTTGTAGGGAAACCTTTCTTGTCATCTCTAAAGCTATCATTTCATTCACACCACATGAGCTATCGTGACGCTGATCATTTGCTTCATCTTTCCTGTCCTTTTCTACAGAGGCTGATTCCTGTAATAAGGTGAGGTCAAACTGCAATCCCTTTATCACATGTTTCTTTCTCTCAAGCTCATCCTCAACCATCTTTTTCTCAGCCTGCACCTCTTCAACCCTTTTCCAGGCCAAGCATACGTGCTCCCGACAGCTTTGCACTTCCTTTTCAACTTGAACAAGGACAAGCTCGCATCCTTTAGTGAAGGCAACACTTGTATCATGTCCTAATTCATTGGAAAGCCATTCACTAATTTTCTGTATTTTCTTTTGCAGGCCTGTCAATTTCACTTCATGCTCGCCTAGACCTTCCATCACTTCTCTTGAGCCTTCGGGGGTTGCCTTTGAACCATCCATGATGTCTTGGTGCTGCCAATCATCTGTTTCAACTTCCTTGTGTTTTAAATCTTCAAGAGTTTTTATACGATCTTCTCTCAAGTCCCAACAAGCTTCAAGGAGTGTTGCTATCTCAGAGAAAACCTGCTCACATCCTTTATAAGAGGCGAACCATGTCCCATCTCCTAGTTCCTTTGAAATGAAATCCGAGCTTTTTTCAATCTTATTATAAAGATCTAGAATCTTACTTTCAAAATTATTGACAGCTTCCATCAACTCCATGGCTTTGTGATGTCCCCCTCTCAACAGAGTTATAGTCTCTTGTTGCTGCTGAACCTGTTGTTGCCATCTTTCCACCACTACTTCAAGCCTTTGTTTCTCATCCTGTAAATAGGCCTTTTCTTTAGCCAGTTGCGATTCCTTCCTGCACAATAGCTCCACTTGTGTAGACAGCTCCCCTATCTCATGTTCCCTGCTAAGGAGCTCCGTGAGGGTTTTAGAATGGACACCTCTCATTTCAGCAACAATGTCACAACTCTCCTGCAGTTCATGCCGCAGTATATCCATGTCTCTCATTTTTCTGTCCACCTCTGCCTTCAGCTCCAGCTTGTGCATCTCCAACTTTTCCACCTTGGTTTGCATATAATTGAGCTGAGCAACGAGTTCTCCAAGCTCTAAATCTCTAGCAAGGGACTTATTTGCTTCATTGGAATGGAGCACCACCATTTTCTGCTCATATTCTTCTTTAAGCAGATCTATTTTCATTTCCAGTTCCTTTTCTAACTGATTCTCTTTCTGCTCCATGAGGGAGATCTTTTCAAAGGAGTGCTGGTTTTGTGCATACAGCTTCCTGATTTCCAAATCTTTGGTCTGCAACTGCTCAAGATCATCCCTGCTGTTATTGTTAAGCTTTTCTACCGTTTCAGAAAGTTGACTAAGCTGTGCATGAAGTGTGTGAATGGTAGATTCTTTCTTTAATATTTCCTCCCAACTTCGGTTCCTTTCTTGATTTAGACTTTGAGTAGTGCTTTCAATATCAATATTCTTTTGCTGAAGCTCCTCTGCACACGATGAATGCAGATGTTCCATTTCGGTGAGGCTTTTGCGTGTCTGCTGAAGTTCAGATTGCAATGAAGAAATCTGAAGATCCTGCTGCTCTATCTTATACTCCAATGCTATCTGCTCTTTTTTCAAATTTGAAACCATTGTCAAAGCTTGCTCTAACTCTGGACTTAAATCCTGGGAAGGTTTAAGGTTGCCTTCCATGTGTTCCTCAGCATGTAACTTTATTTCCCTGATGTCTCCTTTACTAGACTCAAGCTCTAGCCTTAGTTGTGCACAAAGATTCTCTTGTAGATTTCTCTCTTCCACTAAGCTTGCCCTTTCCTTCTCTAAATGTCCAGCCTTGTCATGGCATTCCTTTAGTTGATCCCTCAAGCTCTGTAACTGGTTAGAAACATCCTTCATGTCTTCTTCATGGCATGACTTGATCTCAGCGTTGTCAGTATGGCTCTGATAAAGTTCATCCCTTATCTGCTGTACAAGAAATTCATACTCTGTAATTCGTTGATTTAAGGCTTTTTTATCTGCATTGGCTTGATTGATCTCCTCTCTACAGCTTTGCAGCTCCGTCATAAGTCCCTGCGCTGTGTTTCCATTTTGTTTAATATCAACCAAAAATAGCTCTACCTGTCTAGTCAAATTAGCATTCTCTAACTCTAAGCAGCTAAGCTTCCTATGACATTCCTGAAGCTGTTCTCCTGCTATCAGTTCTACATGCGCTAAGTCGTCCCAATACGCAAGCAGTTCTCTTGACACTTGCAACTCAAAAAGGGAAACAGTTTTGTCATTAGCCAGTTCTTCAATTGCATTCTCCAAATTCTGAAATAAATGTGCAAGCATTTGCCCTGCTTGTTCTGATTGCTGCTCTAGCATTTCTAAATGGCTATTGCAATGCAAAAGCTCATCTACAAGGTGCTGTGAAAAGCTCTCTTGGTCACTATTCTGAACTCTGAAACAGCTGTCCTCCGCTTTTAGTGGCTCCATCCCAACATTTGCAAGTGACGTGTCTCTGGCCAGTTCATTTTCCCCATAAAAAGAATTTGCAAACATATTAGAGCACCTCTGCTTCATTTCATTTGCTTGTAATTCAGCCTGTTTTAAGAACCTAATGTACTGCCCAAATTGTTCTCTTAGTTGCACTATCAGAGCCTGCTGTTCGGAGTTCTCTCTTCTGAAGTTGTCATTCTCAATTTGCAAAAGGCTGACTTTTTCATTTAGATCGTGTGTAATGGTTTCAAGGCTTGATTGGCTAACCAATAGACCTTCCTGTAAAACTTTGGCATGCCCCCCTAGCACCTCTTTCATTATCTCTGTCTCAATCATCCCAGCCATCTTTCCACCAGCACAATCCTCAGCCCCATTTTCCAAATTGACAGAAACGTGAGCACACCTCTGCTCAATCTCTTTTACTTCCAATTGTGATTTTTGTAGATGCCCATGACATTGCTGAAGCTCCTCAGTAAGTTCCCCAATAACAGAATCCTGTTTATTAATCATGTCCATCATCAAATTAGCCTGTTTTGTCAAAGTGTTAACTTGTTCACAATAGTTTTTCTGCACAATTTCCAGAAGTGACTGAGATGACAGAAGATCTTCCTGTAGCTGGTCTCCTTGACAATCAAAACAGTGTTTCATTAGCTCTAACTCTACAAGCATTATAACCTTTTCCCCAGCCCAGCACTCTGTGACTTGCCTTGCAGAATCAAAAACATGTGTGTGCACCTTGCGAAGCTCTGTCTGAACTTCTACAATAAGGGTTTTCTGGCTATCAACCTCCTTCAACAAGCTTGCTTGCTCCATTTCTAAATGTTTAATCTTTAAGCTTGCTTCTTGCATCTGTTCATTTTTCTGCTCAAGCAAAGTGCACCTCCCTGTCAAGTCCTTTTCAGTTTGCTCAAGCAGGGAGCTCAAATTTTCCACACTCTGATGAGCTGCCTGCAACTCACCATGCACAAGACTCCTCTCTGTCTGTATGCCATTTACCAAGCCTATCTTGTCCAATTCCAGTTGCTCTATTATCTTAGAGAACTCTTGTAACCGTCCATTGAGCAGTGCACACTCTGCTTTAACTTCAGAGTGTGCCAAACGCAAATCAACTACATCATTGTTCTTCTTTTTCACCTCATCACTCAGTTGAGAAACAAGAGCCTTTTCCTTCCTTACTGCCTCCATCAAGTTGAGCTTCTCTGTCTCTAACTGGCAATTCTTCTTGTGAGATGCATGTACCGATCTCTCCAAGCTCTGAAGCTCCGCTATCATGACCTCCTTTTCAGCAAGTTTTATGTTAAGAAGCTGTACCTCTGACTCTAACCAGCTCTCCTTCTGAAGATAGCTCTGCAACTGCACCATAATCCTCTCTATGTCCTCTTTTCTGCTTTGAAGCTTCAGTACATCTTCAGAATAAGCCTTGTCAAGCTCAGCGATTACTTCACTACTGTAGACGTTCTCCATCTGTAGAAGAATCAGAGTTTTCTGGCCCATGTTTGAGATTTTCTCCATAGTGTTCTCCTCATTGGCATAAAGCTTCTCAGTAATGGAACCTAATGCTTGAATGTGGGCATGCAAAGAATCAATTTCTTCCTCCTTTGTCACCACGATCGAATTCAATTCATCAATTGCCTTCTTAAGTGCTGAGGTCTCACACATCCGCTCTGTTTCACAATTGCTGAGTTCCATCGAAATGGCTGAGAGTTTGGATTCTGCAGCAGCTAGCTTCACCTGCAAGTCACAAAAGTCATTTTGAGCTATTATCATGGCTGTCTCTTGTTCAGATATCCTATCCAATGCCTTTCTTGCCTGCTTTCCAAGTTCACTTTTTTGGATTTCAGAAGCACGCTTTTCTGTTTCAAGTGCTGCCAATTGCTTCAAAAACTCACCCTGTTTTGCTTCCAGTATTGCCCGATTCTTTCGCAATTCTTCCTCTACTAGATTCTCTTGGAACCCGATAAGAGATTGAAGTAGCTGGTTCTCGACTAGCATGAGTGTCTTCTCTTCTGCCCAGTTGTTTGTCTCGGATTTTAGATCAACAAAGAGATTGCAAATTTCATTTTCAATTGTTTCAGCTTTCAACCTGAGCGCTTGAATTTCTTCCTCTGCCACTATCAATTTGTGCTGAAAGCTATTCGTGATAGTCTCACTATTTTGTTTCAACAACTCAAGATCTTTATTCTTGTCAGCAGTAACAGCCTGAAGATGACATTGTAGAGTCTGAATAAGACTTTCTTTATCCTGTATCTCACTCTGAAGCTGTTGAGAATCATTTAAAGCTTTTTCCAGAGATTGTTCTGCAAGGTAAAGATTGCACTTCAACTCCTCTAGAACTGCCTGACTGGTTTCATTTTGCTGTTGCAAGCAAAGCACTTCATTTTCCCGTTCTATGACTAATGACGTAGCATCATCTGCAATTTTCTGTATCCTGCTCTTCTCCTTAGAAAGTTCACTGCAGTTGTCAGAAAGCCTATTTATAACTATAAAGGTAGCAAGCACCATCTTCTCTCCCTCCAGTGCTTTCATTTTATGACGTCCTAACTCATCCTTCAGCAGACCAATGCAGCAGGTTTTATCCTGAGCAACCAAGCTCAAGTCTTCTAAATCCTTCTGCATATCTATCCTTTCTTGTCTCTGAACCTCAGCAATTGCTAAAGTGGCCTCACTTAAAATCTTCACCTTGTTCTCAGTCTTCTTGGCCAGTGTCTGTGCATGTAAGAGTCTTTTCTGCAAAACTTCAACCTTCTCTCTCTCATCAATAACATGTACTTCAAAACCTTCGGACCTGTCTGTGTGAAAGCACTCCTCTGTTATGCTTTCAATTTCCTGAGTAGCATCATCTAAGGCTTGATTGCCTTCAGAAAGGCATTGGATCAACTTTGTTGCTGCCATGTCCCAGTCCTGTGTTAACCCAAAGATTTCCATATCTTTTTCCTTCATTGTAACATCATACAGCTTAGCCAAACGTGTATTTTCCTCAAGCAGATCATTAAACTTCAACTGAAGATTCCTCAACTCCTTTGTGAGCTGCATTGCTCTTTCTTCAACAGTTGCTTCTCGTTGTTTAGTCATTGCCTGAGCTTCACACAGACTTGAAATTTCTGATTGTAACAAGGTGATGGCCGCTGTTGTTTCCATTTCAGCATCCGCTTGAACAAGATCCTTTTCAAGCTCAACAGCTTTGAGAACTTCCTGATCGCACTGCATTTTCTTGTTGAGTTGTTGCAAGTCCTCAAGTGCCTTCTTCGCTGCTTTAAGCTTGATCTTGAGGTTAGATTCAAGGTTTTTCTTTTTGTCTTCCGTCTCCACAGCTTCCTTGTTTTTCTACAAACAGAAAACAATAAGGAAAGAATTAAGACATCAAGATAGAAGGTTATAACAATTACTCTGCCTTATTAAATAAAAAGGTGCTCATGCATATGAACTTGCACATATATCCATGCATGCAAACAAGTCAGCATACACATGTGCGTGTGTGTGGGTGTGTGTGTGCACGCATACACATGCATGTGTGTGGGATCTGGGTGGTGGGGGTGTGTGTGCATGTGCATCTGCGTCTGGCTGTTTGTGTGATGACTTCTGAATTCAAGAATAGCTTTCAAGGTTTCTCCCAAAGAAGAAAAGCACTTAAGCTATCCTACCCTGCAAAATTAAAAATCTACGTCTTCGCAAGGGTTGATATTTTACAAATCACAAGCTATATACAAGCAATTCAAAAACTCAATTTCAGCAATTTGACAATTTGAAAGTTAAAATATAAGCAAACCACAAGATATGTCCCCTATGTCACACAAAAATGCAAATTTCTATAAATTGTTGGGGAGGGCAAGAGAGGCGGTGGAAAAAGTGAGGGGAGGGAGCAACTAATCTAACATGAGGGGAGGGGATCATTGAGGGAAAGGGAACAAGGGGCACTTTTAATGGTGAGGCTGATGTGTGAAGTAGGGCAGGTGGGGAGTTCAAATACTCATTTTCTTTAATGGTTGATGTGTACCCTCTCTCCCAAAGTGACAAATTAAAGGCCCTTAACCACAGTACGTTAGGTGAAGTCAATACATAGTTTCCTTCACAAAATATCCCAATATGCCCAAAGGGTGTTCCATGAGATGAAGCATGCTTACCAACATCTTCATGTGTGGATTGTTTCCATGCATCTATCATAAGTTTGTGTACAGATCTTTAAGATTAGAGCATCATTGCGTTGCTACACCTTCCTAAGTTGCAAAATGGGATGAGATATGAATTGTCCACACAAATCAAACATCATGAATCCCATCAAATGCACCGTTTAGACTCCGCAATTTCTCTGATGGACTCTAAATTTCAACAAAAGCAATGCCAAGGTGACGAAGCAGCCAAGGCATTGTCATGAAGCAACAACACAAAAGAAGCAATCAATACCCAAAAGGAGAACACAATGTAGATGGCCAAAAAATGAAACTAAATGCCACCCTAGTCTTAAAGCCTCTTTAGCTTTAGACCACAGTCTTTAGCTTTAGACCACAGATTCTATAGAGATAGTAATAATGAGAAATTAGAATACAAATTTTCCAGCTTATAAGAGGACAGCAAACATCCAATCAAATCAGGGAAGTAATGCAAGTCGAAGGTTCTCACTCTCCACATTTCCAGTTCCGTTTGCTGATCAGTACAAGTTGCTTTCAGACCATGAATTTGTAGTTTGAGCTCTTCGATTTCCCTGCAAAGATAGACAGAAGCAGGGCATTAATCAGTTGGCACAATTGAGCACATGGTAGTACCTCTAATAAGCATAACTGGGGAAAAAAGTAACCTTGACATCTTCTCATTAGCATCAATGAAAGCATTCACATTCGCACTGCTATCCTCAACCTCTGCTTGACTGTTTGCTACCTGCAGTAGGCAACCATAACGGTCTAAGCAAACTAAATAAGATGCATTCAGTCCAAATGAGGACAACAAAGTCTCCAACATAAACAATAAAATTTCCTGGCACAGCTCAGCTTGGTCATGGCTTGGTCATGTGCTGACTGTTTCTTCTTTGACATTACCAAACAATGGCATCAAAATCTACAAAGCAAAGGTGTTTGACAACCTTGACAGAGTTTATACTACATCCTGAATCAGACCTGGGCGCGTGTCTCCTCCAGCGCATGTTGCTCTCCTCTAAGCTTTGCTTCAACATATTCCAATAGCTACAATATAATCGATGCAAAACATAAGGGGCTCTAGAACTGGTACCAAAACTGTAGCTAGGCATCCAAGTAAAACAAGATAACCGTCAAACTAGATCTCCAATGCATAAGCTTAAAACTTACCTGATCTCGTAAGCTAGAAATTTCAAGCAACAATGATTCACGTTCACCTCCATCATAGAAATCTTGGTACCTTTTTAGTTTAAGAAAACATAGGTTCAATCTCTCTCTCTCTCTCTCTCTCTCTCTCTCTCTCTCTCTCTCGTTTAAGAAAACATAGGTTCAACAACTTTAGATGAAGGCTAGTGTTCTTTTTGGAGAGAGTTGCTCTCATGGGCTGACATTGCAGATTCTTGGATTATTGGAGGTGACTTCAACATGATTGAGGCACCATCTGATAAGAAAGGGGGAAGAGAAGGTGGCATTCACTCCCTTGAGAGAGCAGCTTGGGATGCCTTCTTGTTCAGATTCAATGGCAGAGATGTTTGGTCAAATGATGCATTTCATATTCAGTCTCAATCACTCTTGTTTTCCTGGTCGAACCGTAGGGTGCAGATGCCTATCCATGCTCAAATTGACATTGCAGATTCTTGGATTATTAGAAGTGACTTCAACATGGTTGAGGCACCATCCGATAAGCAAGAGGGAAGAGAAGGTGGTATTCACTCCCTTGAGAGAGAAGCTTGGGATGCCTTCTTGTTCAGATTCAATGGCAAAGATGTTTGGTCAAATGATGCATTTCATATTCAGTCTCAGTCACTCTTGTTTTCGTGGTCAAACCATAGGGTGTAAATGCCTATCCATGCTCGGATTGACAAATTCTATGTGGATGACTGGGCTCTTGATAGAGGGGGGACAATTTGCATTGCACCTGGTGTTTCCACCTCCGACCATTTTCCAATAGTTTTGTCCATCTCAGAGCCCTATCTGAGAGGACGATCTTCCAGTATCTATCAAGATCCCCGATGCCTTAATGATACTCTCACAGAGGCAATCTTGGAGATCTGGGTTTCTCACATCCAAGGGGGGTGGTTGCACCTTCACATGTGGCCACAACACTTGCCAGTATCAACGACTTTTATCATTCTGTCGCTAGTACTAGGCAAGGTGAGGTACTCAGGCGGGAGATCGATATCCGCCGGCAATTGACAGCCCTGCAGAGGGAGGAGCGAAAACAACCCTCAAATGCTTGAATCCAAGTGCTGCAACAAGGGCTCACTTGCAGACATTGCTAGATCGGAGAGCAAAGTATGCCTTCCATGCACAAGAGTCTTTTTGGATATAGATGGGAGGGAGAGTCAATAAACATTTTTTCTCTGCACTTGGTCCCAAACATAGTAGAGAGAGTGTCAGGCAGCTTATTGACTCTGACGAGGTTTTGCAGTCTCATCTAGATACCATCATGCACTTAGCAACAGATTTTTATGCCTCCCTTCTTTCTGAAGACCCTAACACACAAGCCAGAGATCTGGCTAGAGATGCGGTTTGGCAACGTTTACCTGTGTTGGTCACACCAGAGATGATATGCTCACTTGATGCACGATTTACCAACTTAGAATTCAGTACTGCTCTCTCTGCCTTTCATAAGGGCAAGTGCCCTGGTTCATATGGTCTTACTGCATCTTTTTTTATGGCCTTTTGGGATATGATAGGTGATCATATTACTTCAGCCCTGCAGGGCATTTGGGACTCAGGTGAGATGCCTGACTCAGTCACCGAGGGACTTATACACCTTATCCCGAAAGGTGGCAAGAGGCCAAGGCGATCAGCATCAGATTGCAACCCCTTCTTCCAAACCTCATCCATGATACTCAGACAAGCTTTGTGCATGGCACGAGCATATTTGATAACATCTTTTCCTTTTGGGAAGCCTCAGAGTGGGCTATGCAGAGATGGCAGAGGCTGGCAATTCTACTCTTGGACTTTCAGAAATCCTATGACAGAGTAGATTGGGGTTTTCTTGAGGGCACTCTTCTACGATTCGGATTTTCAGATGCATGGATTAAAGGGGTGGCCTCCCTTTACAGATCAGCCCACAGCCAGGTTTTGACTGGAAGGATAAGGAGTGACAAGTTTCAAATTTCCAGATCAGTCCGTCAGGGATGCCCTTTAGCCCCCTTCCTTTTTCTTTTTGTGGCTGAAGCTATGAGTAACTTTATTAGATCTCAAGCTGGTTTATATGGGCTGAGATTGCCCTTGAGACAAGAGTAGGAGCTTCTGGACTATGAGTTGGTTGATGACATTGCCATTTTTATTGAGGCCTCCTCGCAGTCACAAGATGCTTTCCGGACAGCCTTGGATATCTTTTGCTCAGCTGCAAGAGCACACATTCACTGGCATAAATCCTTTGGCTTTTGGATCAATGATGAGGACACTCCAAGCTGGGGAGTTGACATTGGCTTCTGCTGGATTCAGAGGGGTGTTCCTCTAAGATATTTGGGATGCCAGGTAGCGTTGGGCATCCCTCTAGCACAACAATTTACCCCAGAAAAAACTTGACCTTGACAGCTTCTCTTCTGGAGCTCAGTCAAAGTTTTTTATGGAGTGGACTCGATGGCATGGCATATGTTGCAGCGAGGGTGGCCTGGGAGACCATTATTCTCCCTACGTGTAAAGGGGGCCTTAATATCATTGACCCTGACCTGCAACGCAAGGCATTGCTTTGTAAGGTGGTGGTGAGGGGTCTCATGCCTGAGCAGGAACCTTGGAAGGACTTCTTTTTTGGACGCATTCAGACACCTACCTTGGGAGATGATTGGGTGGACAGCCCTCGTTGGATTTTGATTTCCGCCCCTCTCAGATCTCCTGCATCTCCTCTCATGGCTGCCATCCTGAAACCTTGGGGCAGCTTCAAGAACACACTTCGCAAGGTTCCACCCTCTACCCTCGAAGAGATTGATAAGCAACCGGTCATTTGGAATGACAGTATTCTTGATGAGCATGCCAAACCACTAGGCACTTCGCATTACATGCAGTGGTCTAGATGGGAGAGAGGCCCCGCCTTCATAGTAGGCACTTGGAAAGCATTTATCAAGCTACCTGAGAATCAGAGACTACAGTCCGTGAGTCACCTCAAAGGAGTAGCACGCAAGATTCAGCAAATAGATGGAACCATCCCGATGCACTGGACAGTTGATATGCCTATTACTTCTGCCACTTGGATGGAAGCTTTCTTAAGGACAACAGTTCCTCTTCAGGTGATCGCTCTTGGAGGTGTTGGGGAGAATGCACTTGTCTTTGACGTCGGGGATGGGGGTATACTTTCTAGATCCACAGATGATATTCTTCTAGAGGTTGCCTTTCAGCCTGTCAAGATTGCTGTCTTTGTGGATCATGGAGCGGGCTTGCAATGGTATTTAGATCCCGACCCTCTGCTCTTGGCCCTGGGATCTTGGAGATTATGGTTATATGGAGGTGCACCTATCAGGTGCTTACAGTGGGACCCAGGAGAGTGGGAGTGGATAGATCATGGGCACTGAGAGAGGGGGATTCCCTTCTTTTGTTTCACGGTTGGTAATGCCTGGAGATTTCAGTTGAGCAGTAGGGGTTTCCCTCTAGAGCCCCCCATTGGGACAGCTTCTTCATCACCGCAGATTTGCATAGGAACTTCTAAAGGAGGCTCTGAAAATCCCTCGGAAATAGAAAGATCACTCTTTTCTTTTGGCTTTCTATTCATGGAGGGATTGCAGTGAACCTGTGGAGATCACGATTTGGGGTTGATCCTACTTGCCCTCGTTGTCATTCTATAGAGGAGTCAATGCGACATTGCCTTTGGGACTGCACTCAGGCGAGGACTGTTTGGAAAGGGGTTGCTCGAATACTCAGCATTTTTAATACCTCCCCTTTCTTCATGACTTGAGGCTCGGTCGCCTGGTTATCCCTTATTGGGCCCCAGATGTTTTTTTAGGGTGAGCCTTCTTCTTGGGCACTCTCGATCCGCAGGCAGGTGATAGAGACCTTTTCTCTTCAAGATGCACCATTTACTCCCTTCACAGCTTCTCATGCTTCAATGGACACTTCCTGGGAGATTCTAGCTAGCATTTCCTCTTGGCACATTTGGAGAGCCACATGTACAATGGCCCTGTATGGCACCCAGATATACCCTTCACAGGTGTTCATGGGTATTTAGACTGACACGGTTCATAGTTTGATAGCCATTTGGGCTAGCATGCAGCGCTCTTCACGGGCAACCTCTTCTAAGAGGATTGTATTTCTACGAGTTTGGAGGGGTTCTCCCTTTTTCTCAAAGGGTTCTACAAGATTTAGATGGCACTATCAACCCCAATCCTTTCTTTTTGGCTTTTGAGCTTCTCATGCATTGCATGGTGTATCCTGTATGAAGCTTGCTCTAACTGTTTTCTTTAATACTTAATAGAAGTCTCTTTTTGCCCCAAAAAAAAAAAAAAAGTATGAGAGGCTTGAAAGAATGAAAAATAGGCAGTATATCATGAAAACATAGCAATCATTAAAGAGTTTAAATTTAAAACAAAAGACTCTCAGTCTTAAACTGATGTATGTCCGTTCATGATCTTCAGAATATTATATAGGTCTCCTAAATAATTGGAGTTGCTTTTTGCACTCCGTGGGAGTTGCAATGTGCCCTTCCTCAACAGATGTACTAAATGATTCTTTTGTTGTTCCACAGACCGGTTGGTCTCCCATGGACATTAAAAAACTCTCTCTCTCTCTCTCTCTCTCTCTCTCTCTCTCTCTCTCTCTCTCAGTGGAGAGGACCGAGGTTAGCATTAGAGTCCTCCAAACGGCTAGCAGAGAGTGGTGTTGATACGGCATGGTACGCACGGATATCCACGTGGTTTGGTAGTCACATCATTCAGATGGACAGACTTCCCCCTTTCAATACAGTCTGGATGCACCACTCAAGATGATCCCACGAGATGAGATCAACCGTATCATGCGGTTGAACCCCCTCCAACAGCTCCATACATCTAGGGCTAGGGGAGGAGAGGAGTTCTCCACCAAGATCCCATTTTACCATGATCACTTCTTGAGGATCTCAGAGCACAATCTTGTCATCAGACCTCTATCTCGAGGACAGCAGAATTTCACATGCACTAAGGATCGCCATTGGTCAATTACAAGTCTCATCACATCAGCTGCCGATTGAGGTAGGGAGAGCTACAAGCATACCCAAAGAGCAAAGGACTTGCACACTATGACAGATGGAGGAGATCAAGATGGAGGAGCATTTTCTACGTGTCTGTCTAGTCTACTATGAGATCCGAGGATGATATCACTACCTCTTTCAAGAGGGACATGGCTTTGATTCACTCACACGCCTGATAAATTTTCACAATCATGTCTGTGTTGGACTCTACCCACTTGAGATGCGTCGACGGAGAGACACATCGATGCGACAAGCCAGAGAGCAACATGGACTGATGCCACAGGTCACCATCGACAGATCACAAACTCTCTCTCTCTCTCTCTCTCTCTCTCTCTCTCTCTCTCTCTCTCTACACACACACACACTCTCCGATATATGTGTGTGTGTGCGCGCGCACGTGCAAAATCACTTAGGCACTTCCTCATGCTCAAGCAATATGTTCAATCGCTTCCGTCTAGGGCACTAAGCGCTTCTCTAGCTCAAGCTTGCACAACATTTCTCCCGTTTTGCTCAACCTCGCACTCTCCCCTTGTAATCTCTTCATTCGGGTCATTATGTTCCAAGTCCGCCCCCTTCCATTTTACAGTCGCAACTACCATAACCCCCTACAATCGCAACTACCACTACCTAGCCCCTAGCCTAGTCTTTCCTCTCTTTTTTTCCACCCTGAGTTTGAGCTAATTCCCAGCTCAGCTAAGGGCTTAAAAAAGCAAGGGGATTTTGCAACTGCCACCTTTCATCCAACAAAGAGCTTATCAGATGATCCACCAAGCAATGGTAGATGATTCTTTCACGTTCCTAAAGGCTCAAAGAGACAATGTTCAAAAGGCTATGGCTGTTTGGGATACTTTTGCTCTTGCTGCAAGGTAATGCATTAATATGCAGAATTATTCCTTGATTAGTTGTACCAAGAATGATGTTTTGAGCTTGGGATGGAATGGACACATCATACAAAGAAGATGTATCTTAGGTCACCAAGGTTATCTGATTGGAGTTAATGTCTATCACAAGCTTTGTTGGCATGGATTTTTGAAGGATTAATGACAAGTTTGTGTATTGGAAATCTCAAGATTGGTCTATGCATGCTTGGCTCATAGTGAAACAGTAAGAAATAAGACCTTGGTGGAGATAATGAACTGATGTAGAAAATATCACGATACATTCTGAAAATACTTTCTCTATCTCTTAGACTTATGGATGGTTTGATGAATGGACACTTGTGGAAGGGTATGCCCTTTCGATGGGACACTTCCTATGAGGCACGACCCTTCACAAAAAACATTCTATTGAAGAGACACTCCCATTGTAATGTACTCTCTCATCAAGGGTCACACCCTTCACAAGGGGTACACACCTCTTCATGCACATACACTTTGGAGTACACACCTTTTCATGTGTGACTCTTCACTCTCTATATAAGAGAGGCCCAACTGTATGGATGACACACTACAGACACTCAAGCAATACAAATATTTCTTTCTCTATATCTTAGACTTACGGATGGTTTGATCTTTTGATCTTTTGAAAGAACTTGTACTGCTATGCCGAAGTCTTTATCATCGAAATACTTCCCTTTGAATGAATTCGGCACATCCACAGATAATGTAGAGATTACCATAGCTAATGCCAGAGTTAACCTGCTGAGAGCATCTGCGACTACATTGCGTAGTCCTGAAATGTACTCAATGGTCATGTGAAAGTTGGCCAAAAACTCAACCCAACGTGTTTGTCGAGCGTTCATGACTGGTTCAATAAAGATATACTTTAGAGAGTGATGGTTTATCTTGACCACCGAGTCGACTCCCATGAGATAATGTTTCTAAGAGCGATAAGCATGTACAACGGCAAGAAACTCCTTATCATTAACCGGGTATCGGGCTTGGATATCGAAATGTTTATGGCTATCAAAAGCGATAACTTTGCCTTCTTGCATCAAGACTGCTGCTGTAGCGATGTCGGAAGCATCGATCATGACCTCAAATGGAAGGTTTGGGTCAACAATAGCCATAACTGGTGTGGTAGTGAGTGCTTGCTTGAGTTGTTGAAAACTATACTCTATTTCGAGAAGCCACTAAAAAACTGTTGTGCTTTTCAATAATTCAAACATAGGAGCTACGATTTCGAAAAACTGATAGACCTTTGTATGGTAGAAATTTGCCAATCTGAGAAAAGAGCAGACTTCATGAACATTCTTAGGAGTAGGCCAGTTTCGGATTACCTCGACCTTCTTGGGATCCACAGAGATGCCTTGAGCTGAAATAACATGTCCCAAATATTCAAGTTGAGCCTTGAAGAACTCACTCTTCTCAACGTTGATGTAGAGAGAATTTGCGCGGAGAACTTCAAAAACTTAGTGAAGATGTTGTTTATGCTCATGTAGGAATCTGCTAAAAACGAGGATGTCATCGAGATAAATGATGACGAACTTATCGAAGAAAGGCCTAAAGATGTCGTTCATTAGTGTCATGAATGTGGCCGGGGCATTGTTTAACCCAAAAGTCATGACCAAACATTCAAATGTCCATACTTTGTTCGAAAAGCTCTCTTGTACTCATCGCCTTCTCGTATGCGAATTTGATGTAACATGAACGAAGATCAATCTTTGAGAATTGTGTTGCGTGTAGAAGTTAATCGAAGAGATCATCAATGCGAGACAAGGGATACTTGTTTTTTATAGTGAGCTTGTTGAGGACTCGGTAGTCAATGAAGAGGCGCATTGACTTATTCTTTTTTCCCACAAGTAGTACAGGAGATCCGAAAGGGCTACGACTAGGCCGAATGTGACCTTTGTTGAGTAGTTTAGTCACCTATCTTTGGATTTCTTCATTTTGAGTGTAAGAAACCCAATAAGGCGGTTTCGACGGTGGATTACTGCTGGAAATAAGTTCGATTGGGTGATCCACTGGTCGTTGAGGTGGTAACTACTTTGGCAATTCATGTGGAAAAATATCCAAGTAGGGCTTGAAAAAAAGGTTGGTTGAGATATTCAGACTGATCCTTTGTTGGTGTCTCGTCTATTGCCGTAACCAACAAAAGTGAAGTCTTTACTTGACATTTATGAACCCACTTCTTTACTTGTAGAACAAAGGCGACTCGGGTTGAAGGAGAGTCCCTAGAACTAGTTAGCTCGATAAGTTTTCCCTGGTGGACAAACTGGATAGTATGGCTGCGAAAACCGATTGATGGATCATAGTCATAGAGCCACTGTTCTCCAAGTATGACATCGTACCAAGAAAGAGACATGATGTCAAAGTTCAACTTGTCCGTATAATGTTGGATGCGAAAAGACAAGTTTTTGATCCTGGTGTTGCACAAGAAGGTAGTTCCATTTGCGAGTTCAATCTGATAGTCCACGGGACTACGACTGGTGGTCAACCGAAGTTTGTCAACCATAGAACTAGCTAGGAAGTTATGAGAGCAGCCACTGAGATGAGGATAGTGACCATTGTTCCACGAATCCATCCTTGGACACAAAGTACTTGAGTGGCCAGGAAAGGTTCGAGGTTGCTGGCAAGGCTTATGTAGACGATATTTGCCATTCAAACAACTTTGCCTTTCTTGTCTTGTGTTGGGGTACTAGGTTCCATATTGAAATTTTGCTTTGGTCACTTGGGACAATCGAACCATCTATGGTCGCCTGTACAGATGCCTGTACAGATGGTACAAAGTTGTTTTGTGCTGGAGTTGTTCTTCTCGTCAATGGCGGCACCTTTATGTTGGAAATGACAATGATGACTTTGTGCAGAAGAAGAGGCGTGATCCTTGAAGAAGCGCTTCTGTTGGAATCCAACATACGATTTCTAAGACTTGTAGGGATCTTGAGACTGTCATTGACCTTGATTACCTGAGTTTATTCTAAACTTGGGATTATCTTGAGGGCGAGCACCTTTGACCATAGTAGAGTTCTGTGTTCTATTAGTACTTAGCTTCCCTTTGTTTTGGAAATCTGTAATACGCTCTGCGTAAGCAATAGCGCCAGCTGTGGTGGTGATGTTTACTTTGAGGACATCAATGCATAACGAGGGGTTTAGGCCTGAGATGAAAGCATTAAGGCAATCATCATCAATTAAACCATCAATCTCCAGCACCAATGTGGTAAACTGAGAGATGTAGGAAAACAAGGAGCTTGTTTGCTCCAACTGTCGGAGTTTTGAACGTGCTTGGAAGTCCGCATTGGCAAGTATGAACTGCTTACAGAGCACGTGTTCAAAACATTCCCAAGTTAACACACTTTTGCCATCCTTTAAGCGTCGTTGCCACCATAGGAAAGCTTTATCCTTGAGGAGGGAGGCTACCGAGGAAATCTTTTTGCCTTCAGTGAGGTCAACAGTATCAAAGTACATGCGCAGTTTTACGAGCCTCTGGTCAACTGTTTGGCAATTTCGTTAACCAGTGTAGGCTTCCGAAAGTTTAATGTCAAGTCTTTTAGTTTTGGAAGCTTGGAGTAAGCGATAGAGGGCACGGAGTTGAGTGTTTTCTACTTCATGTGGAAACGAGTCCACATAGTCGTCCGGTGGCATCACGTCATCCTTTGTATGTGTGGTACTGCGAGAATCTTAGAGTTTTTGGACTTTCTGAACCAAGTCGAAGATGTTGTCCTGAAGCTAGGAAATTTGAAGTTGAAGTAGTGCTTCGCCTTGTAAGTTGACTTCAGGGGGCTTTTTTGGACTTGAGTCGCTTATCTCCGGAGAGGTTGCACGCGAGCGTTGCGACATATCTGAGGTCCCTGTGAGAAGAGCACGAGCCTGCGCTCTAGTTTGTACCATTCCTGGAAGAAGATCCAGGCTGCTCCCTGAGGTTGCTCATGTTGGAGAGGGCAGGCGAGCAGGATGGAACCACCCGTGGAAATCTGATAAAGGGGGTCCTGTCTGAGATAGCACTGGTGATGCCGAAGTGGGTGTTACTGCTCGTGAGAGTACAGGGGTAGGTTGCAGAGTCCACGGATCTGAGAAGGGATAAGGAGCTACTGTCAAGAGTGGAGGATATCCAAGAGAAGGAGTGCCTTCAGAGTATAAATACTATCTTGGGGAACGTAACCTGTACAGGAGGATATCTAGGAGCTGAAAAAGGTGGAGAGTACCCTGGAGAAGCTCAAGCTGAGGGGTAAACGTCTCTCCAAAGATGGACAGCAAACTCGTGAGGAATATCGGGTTTTGGGTATCTACGTGTCTCATGGAACACAACCTGGACTGTGCTGAGGAAGTAATGTAATTGAGGTGCCTCACGCAGAAGGTATAGGATGTGGTCCAAGTCACTGGAAGGACACGTGACACAGAAGACCCATGATGCAAAAGCTCCGAAATAGACTTGTTGTGCAATCTGAACACGATATTGTGTGATAGATGATGCCTGAGGTGTCCTTGAAGGGACTGGGGAATTACCAGGGGTTTCCATGCTTTAAGGAGGCGGCTTTCATTTTTTGTAATTTGATAATGAGCGTCAAATAACAATATGAAAGAGAATCCTTAGAAATAGAATGGAAAGAATCCACCTGGCAGAGATTTGATCTACCCGACTGTGCTGAAAAGCGTGTACCAACGATGGGCTTCGGGCTGGAAAAAGTACAGCATGAATTGCGAGTTGAAGGAGGTCCTGATGTCACACTACAAATTTCAAATTAGGGTTTGCTGTAGAGGGAGGCGATTCAGCGACGAAACCGTCCGGTTGTGGGCAAAAAGATGTTGCTACCAAAATCACGAACCACACAAGATCTCGATCTGTTGTGTAGAGGCGAGGTTTTCTTGTACAAGAGAGACTGGCTGAGGGAATTTGCTGAAAAACAAGGCCTCTGTTCACAGGTTGAGATGGCGAGGTGAAGAGATCTAGCAGGCTGTGCAGAGATGGGCATCAGGCTGTCACTCTTCACGGCGATGAAACGCATCCATGGCTGAGCAGAGGCTGGCAAACAAATAGAAGGCTAAGGGCATGATTGGCGTGACTATGGAAGGCCGCCAAAGGCTGAGCACAAGGCTGCAAACAAAAAACGGCAAGCTTGAAGTGGGCTTGGCGTGGGCTGGCAAGCAAGCTTGGCGTGGGATGGCAAGAAGAAATCGGCAAGGGAGGGGCAGAATCGACATGAATAGACTGTACAGAACAGCAGGCACGACTTACGAGATGCCAAAAACCGATTTACGAAGGCTGCAATAACTCTTAGGCATTGCTTTTCCCAAAAATTAAAGGCTGGGTTACTTGAACATAAGGTTAGTCTTGAGTTGGGCCTTAGGTTTAGGGCTGGTTGCCCTTTTTAGGCTCTCTAGGTACCCTTTTGTAGGGTGGTGCTTGGTGCCAAAGGGTGTGCCTATTCTAAGGGGTGTGACCCTTGGAATAGGTGTACCTTTTTATGAAGGGGTGTGACCCTGTTTTAAAAAGGGGTGTCCCCACACGAAAAGATGTGTCCTTTTTTCCACGATGGGGTGTGTCCCTTGGGTGAGGAGTCAAAAACTCTTCATCAAAAGGTGTGTCCGATGGTGGAAAAGGTGTGTCCCTTGGTTTTGGGACAGCCCAAGCACATCAAAAGACACGATTTTTGTCGTGTCCATTCACATCAACTCGTGATGTGAGGGAGATGGAGAGGCCACTGATGACTTTAGGTGGGGTTGGCGCTAAAAAATTTTACGCTCATTCTCTCCATCTCTTCCCGTGGATATCCTTCTAGCGGAAAAAGATGTATCAGATAGGCGCTAGAAGGTGGGGGACATTTCCTACAAGCAAGAGCGAAATTTGCTCTAATACCACTCTAAGAAATCCTAGATTTACTATATTTAGAAATGTGCTAAAAAACAGAAAGGAGACTGAAATCGCAGAGAACAAGGAATATTTGTATTGCTTGAGTGTCTGTAGTGTGTCATCCATACAGTTGGGCCTCTCTTATATAGAGAGTGAAGAGTTACACATGAAAAGGTGTGTACTCCAAAGTGTATGTGCATGAAGAGGTGTGTACCCCTTGTGAAGGGTGTGACCCTTGATGAGAGGGTACATTACAATGAGAGTGTCTCTTCAATAGAATGTCTGTTGTGAAGGGTTATGCCTCGTAGGAAGTGTCCCGTCGAAAGGGCATACCCTTCCACAAGTGTCCATTCATCAAACCATCCATAAGTCTAAGATATAGAGAAAGGAATACGTCACAGATCGTGACAAAAACGATCCATTATAATTAGAATGATATCCGTTTTCTTGCCTATATGACCTTAGAATGGCAAAGTTTTGCATCAAATACAACAGCCAAGTAGATTTAGGCTATAGAAAAGAGCCACAAATAAGCTAAGTCAAGCATGGGTTTCTTGGGAATGTTACTCCGAAGAGGAGTGGAGGGGCAGCCCTATTAGATGTCCGCTTACATACACACACACATGGATTTTCAAGAGCCCTAATAAACAGTACTTAGCTTTTCTATTGCATGGCAATTGTATCTCTAGGACAACCATGCCTGCCATTTGGGATTCGTCTTGCAAATACCTAGCAACATTTTGACACCCTTTGATACTAACAGGACACCATGGCACCTAAATGCGTCACTCAATTTGATGAGCCTTTGCCTAGCAATGATATGCAGAAGGAGGTTGCTCAACATGAGCAACTTGCCACAATGGGAGCACCCTGCTAGAAGCACAGGAATGCCTTCCTAGCCCTTATCACTTGCATCAACAAATGTGCACATGGGGTTCTTGGCAGCAATGTCCACAATGCTTCAAAGCAATCTTTTACAGAGGGATCAGCAACACGTTCGACAGATATCGCAACATAGAGATCAACTCGTTCTGCAGATTCTGCCATTTGGACAGAATTCTTCTCTCTTAGTAGAATCTTGCAGATGCATCATGCATTTGCGATTGGGAGAGCATTGCTAGTATCATTGGCAAATGTAAGGGCGCACTTGACAGCACACAGGTTCACCCAGCTCAAACTTTGGCCAGTATTTAGATAGACATTGTGCACACTCTAATGGCCATCTGATCTAGGATTAAGTGTTAGAAAAGAGAGTTGCTTGATGTAGCCAACTCCACCTAACAGAAGACTTCTTGAGATCACACAACATTACATAAAATATCAACTCACACCATGTGTATAATTCTGGAACATACCAAAGATGTACAGATTGGCCACCTTCCCACCTATGAGGCTCATATGAGGACATGGGGGAGGATGACGTATGGCATAAGGGATGAAGGGGGATGCATTGGACTGGCATGTGGGTAGCAATCTGGCTGTCCATCTGTATCTTCTTTTCTTGTCTACATTCTTGGAGAAAACTCCTAATCCTAGTCAATGTCGATCTGGAAGTCCCTTTTTGTTGAACTTCCCCAACGAACTTCAACACATATCAGTGCTTAATGGAATTTTTTTAGGCTTGTGCAACATGTTTTCTATAATCTTGAATTAAAGGTTTATTTCTCGCCCCCTCCCTGACAAACAGAAACCAAACAAACAAAACAAAAACATGTCAAGACATACCTTTGAATTTGCTCCATAAGTCGAATATTTTCCATTGCAAAGCGTGTCAACTCAGGACTTCTATTAACGCGACCACGTATTAGCTGTAGTTCCTCTCGCAATGCATGGTTTTCTTCTGTCAGGTAGGTTTCTGCAGACAGAGCACCATCAACGGTAGCTTCTAATCGTCTTATCTTGTCTTCTCTAAAACGCAGCATCATCTTGCTGCATTGGGAATCATCCTCTCGTTGTCTGACCTGCATGAAGAAAAGTCAATGACATAATTATCCAAGCTTTTAAAAGGACAGATGCATGCTACCCCTAAGGGCCTTACCAAATGGTTCAATTGCTCGATCTCAGCTGCAAGGCGCTTTGCTGTGTTATCTGCAGTCTGTTCCCTTCTTAACGACCCTGCTAGTACTGCCTCCAATGTCTTTATCTGCATACACCAAGGATTTCCGAGTAATTTTTTAGCTCACATCAGCAAAGCCATGTTTGATATCAAGCTCTTGCCTAGCAAGGACTTCTGCGTAGCTTTTTACTTAGCTCACATAAGCAATGTCATGTTTGATATCAAGCTTTGTCTACCTTTTTGCACATAATTTCGATGTGTTTTCCAGTGTTGTCCGTTTCGTATAATTTTTGAGAAGACGCCAGACGTGCTATGCAGCCATTAGAATCTTCTGGAGCTGAATTTTCAAGAAGACGGGGCACATAGGAGACAGGTATTGCTGAAATGCTTTGCCGACGAATTCTATTCAGCTCTTCCTGCAAGAAGAAACTTGTTTTAGGGGCAACAAACCTTCAAAAATACACCCAAACAAAGAGAGAACATAATGGTCAGTCCCATGCTTTTGATACCCAAAAATAAAGAGAGAATGTAAAGGTCAGTGCCACACTTTTGTTCTCCATTTTAAGGGTTAATTTATGATGATCAGGTCAAACCTTTAGCTGTTGAATCTGTAGCCGTAAAGCCAACACGTCTCCAGACGCATCCTCGTTAACGACGGCCTGCACAAACATTTAGGCATCAGTCTGTCTCATTTAATTGTTCAATGAAGCATGCAATAAATTTTTAACACAATTTCAACCAAGGGTGACTATTACTTACATTATTTCGAATAAACTTCGCTCTTTGTGCAAACTTCAATGTACTCAGCGTTTCGGATGCACAGCTGAGAATAAAATAGAACTCCTTTATCTCTCTCTCTCTCTCTCTCTCTCTCTCTCTCTCTCACACACACACACAAATGTTCATGAGGCACATGATTTTTTCCTCTAAAAATATAAGGAATATCCAAGTACTTCAGGTAAAGAATTTGTAGACATTATGGACATGGTACCTCTGTTGCAAGAAGGAAAAGTTAGCCCTTTTCCAATAAGGACGACCTATCTAAACGAAATTACTACGATAACACATATCCTTAGAGACCATTTTGTTCTCCCTTAGCTAAGCTAGATCAGCTCCTTTCTGGTGCCAAAACACCTCATGTAGGTACTACCATTGGTTGCTAATACAGTGTGGAAGTGTTGCTTAGAGCTTGCTGCTTTACAACGCAGTCCAAAGAAGCAAATGAAGCTCTTTCAACATCATGTGACTACAATACTTCTCTTTGAGCAATACACTAACATGCACAAATTGCGTGTCTAAAACTTTAAACTTCTATGACTCCTAAAGTGATCAAATCACTAAACAATGAAGACTCTTCAATCTTGTCACTAATCTTTGATTGTTTAAAATCAGCAACAATTGAACACATGCTCCAAATTGAAATATTTGACAAGGGCTTAGGTTTCATATAATGTATAAGATAATATTTTGTTTAAGAATGCAAAATTCATCCAACGCACCATATAGAAGGGCTGACATTTGCAATTATGGTTGTTTTGGAATTGCCACCTAATGAGTCCTGAAAGCCAAGAAAAGAATGGTCAAAAGATTATCAGCCTGCAATGCACTTCGAAATGTTTGATGACTACTCTCTTTCATCCTAATCGAAGGTTGTGAGCTCACCTGCAAAAGAAAGGTGAGTTTAGAGTCTCGATAAGGAACGTGCCGTTGCTTTCCATGAGCCACATCAACAAGAATCATGATAACCAAGCTGGAACAAGGTTGCAAAGAAGTGAGCTTATGCACTAGGATGGACATCCTCGAACGCATGAGTATTACATCCCTAAATACCGACCCAAGAGTGGACAAGGACTTGTTGATATTTGCAGCCTCCTTTAAACGATCCCCTTCAGCACCTGAGGTCTTTTGCCTGTTCATAAGACCTCTTAATACAATTAAGTTGCTAAATCAATCATGCCTTAGCTTTCCATTACAAAGAAGAGCAATCACACCTCTTCAAATACTCCCACGCAAATACCCTTCACAAAAAATCATAGCTTCCAAACGTATATCCAAAAGTTGATCAAAAGGAGATCAATAAAAGGCAAACTGTCAACCAAAAAAGAAACGAAGCATAGAAAGGGAGATAGTGGAAGAACCTTTCTGAACCAGCAAGATCAACCAAGTTCAGCCTGCCAAACCTAATGTTTGTCATAGAATCTGTCTCCCACTGTATAGAGAGACAAAACTAGTCATTCTTATCACGAATAAGATACTAACTCTATCTTGCAATGAAAAGATATTTCTTTGCTTGACTCATATCTGATCAAATAAATAATACCTTGCTTTCAATAATGCATGTAAACACACTATGTGATCGACTACTCTCTTGGTTCATATTGGTGGCTGCAACTCTCCTATTGGCAGCACCCTATAATCAAATTAAATTACACAATTAGCTGTCTCTCTCCACCAAAACAGCTAGGGCTGGCTGAAAGTATCAAACCACCACGTAAAAGGGCAACCCATTTGGTTTAACGTGGACCTCACTTAAAGTCAATAGTCACAAAGAGTGATAGAACGCATGGGAAAGATAGCCTTTAACAAGGAAAAGAAAATATCAAAGGACAACACACAAAGATATGGCATAGAGATTTGAGACCTTCAAGATCAAAGTATGGAATGTAGAAAGCATGGACATTAATGAAGGGAAATATTTGCATGAACAAAAATTCTTGAGCATTGCAATATTTGCACTAGTAACATGGAAAGACAAAGGCAACTTAGAACACAAAATAGAGGGGTACACAAAACCTCAGTTTGGAAGCAAAAAACATTTTGCTTGGACTTAGATGAAATCCAAGCAAATTTTTGTTTGAGAGAGAGAGAAAGAGACACACACACACACACACTTTTTTTTTTGGTGAAATCTTTGATTGATTATATTATATGAGTAGCAACCTCAAAACAAGATGCTACAATTACATTAACTAAAAATTTCAGTATATGCCAAAAAGACCTCATGATCTATGCAGCGGGTCTGCAAGCAATCAAAGAAAGATTGCTGCAGAGAACACCTAAAAAATCCAAACAGAGAGACACTAGGATCACCAAAGACTTTACAATTCCTATATGTCCATAAAGTCAACAGTACCCAGTAGCGAACCCAAACGAAGAAAAGATGAAACTCCAATCTGGATGGAAGAAACTCAAATAGCCAAAAAAACTTCCCAAACCGAACAGATGGGAATCTCGCTCACAGGCGCTGTCGAAGCAAATAAAAAAACCCACGAAAGCACAAACAATGCCAAAACAAGTGAGGCACAATCTCTGAAGAAGCAGAACATCTATGGCAAGGTGCAAGAGCAATGTGTCGATGAGCTAATAGCTGTCCAAATAGAAACACTCCCAAAAGAACTCGCCAAAAGAAAACCTGTTGCCGAAGTGGTACTTTATAGACCCAAAGTTGCTGTAATCTTTTCCTCCACCACTTGGCTAGGCGATGCATTCGCCAAACAAAATCACCTCTCTCTAAAACCCAAGGTTGAGGCAAAATGATTTTATACGATGCAAATACAATAATCTGAGATAGCCTCAAAGGACGAGAAGAGAACCTTGGAGAAGTCAAAGTCCAATCTTTCAATTGGTCCTGGAGTTCCAAAGGAGGAATCGGAACAAAAGACGAAAGCATAGAAGTAATTTGTCACCACAAAGGACAAAAATGAGAGCTCAATCCATATGTAGTGATTGCTAGAGAAAAGGGGAGCATAGTACCAACGTCATCTATAACATCAGCAACCAAGGTGATGCCTTTCAACGAGACAAAGTAGGAACGTCGAGGTTCCTGTAAAGCCAAGGAAGGCTGAAAGACTTTTGACCAGTGAATGCTTTCAGCTCTCAAAGAATTCCCAAGTAAAGATTGCCGTCCATTCCATTCTATATAAGAAAGAGCATGCTTCCAATCAAGAAGCAAGCGGGAGACAAAAGGATAGCCAAACAAAGTGCCATCAGTGCAACCAAAAAAAAAATCCCATTGATCGAGTTGCCAATGATCCAATGCAAAAATACTGATATGAGTGACGAAAGTCATAATCATAAGAGCCCAAGACTAATCACCTTGCAAAAATTGCAGCAAGATTTTCCCCCTGTGGGCAAGAATATGCACATGAATATCCGTGATATTCAATCCACTATGCATCTTGGGAGAACAAATGTGATGCATCGAAAGCAACCTGAGACTTTTTCTGCCATGTTCGGATCACCAAAAGATTTCCATAAAGACAGACATGAAAGATGTAAGATCTGCCTTAGTGAACATGATCAATGGCAAGTAAAATTAAATATATGCGACAAGGATGGACTGCGCTATTCGAAGACGAACGTGCAAAGGCCAAGTTGCCAGTTTCCAATACTCAAGCTTTTACTGAAGCTTAGCCAAAACCCAATCAATTTGTTGTCGGCGAGTGAGTTCCCACCCCAAAGGGTAACCAAGATGACGAACTAACTGAGTGGATGATACACTATCCCCGAGCCATAATAGACTATGCCAGTCTTTGGAATGCAAAGGAAGCAGCTTAGACTTCTGAAAATTAACATGAAGACCAATTGCCAAACCATAAACAGAGAGGGCCTACATCAAGGCACCAAGATCATGGGGCGTATTCTTCGGGGTAAAGAAAGAATCATCAGCATAAGCTTGAGCAACCATGCTGCAATTAGCATCCAATTCCAAGCCATGAAGTGATCCTGTAGCCACAAGATGATCAATATATTGCAGCATATGATGAGTAGCAATGGCATACAATAAAGCACCGAGAGAGCATTCCTAGCGGACCGAACAACAAAGAGTCCACTCATCAAAGATATCCCCAGAAAGAATGCAAGCTGCATTACTATCTCTGTAAAGCCAGTAAATAACCTGCTGCATTTTTTATCCAAACCCCAAAGCTCGCATAGTTTGCGAGATGAAATCCCATTGAACTGTGTCAAAGGCTTTTGCAATATCTACCTGCAAGAGTAGAATATCCTACTGCGTGTATTTGGCTAATCAATCCCAATATAAGCATTGGCAATGTTATCTGTGATATGGCAACGTGGAACAAAGCCATACTGGGAGAGATGCAACCCATCATGCAAATAACCTTTAATCCGATCAACCATCATTTTGGCAATGATCTTGTAAATGACTAGCATGAGCGTGATTGGCCTCCAATCACCAAGTAAAACACATAGCTGCTTCTTTGAAATCAACTTGAGAAGACCCTTTTTCCATGACACAAGCATCTACTGATTTTGCCATGATGTATTTACCATTTGCAACAAGGTGAATTTAAGAAGATCCCAGAATGCAAGAAAGAATTCAACAGTGAGACCATCCCATCCAAGAGATTTCCATCTACTACAGGATCTCAGTGCATCAAACAATTCCCTTTCAATGAAGGGATGTTCAAGTTCGAAAGTCTGAGCATCAGACAGAATTGAATGAACGTGCTGCAAGACAAGTTAACGTACAGACACGACCCGAGGAGAAAGAGTATCCACATGCCCAAAATGAGTGGAGAAGTGCTGCACACATAAATTAGCAAGCTCTGAACGAGATGTTGACCAAGAACTATCAAGCATCCAAATCCGACAAATATTGCCAGCCTATCTTTTGTGGTGTAAACTCTTAAAAAATTGCTTGAAAGAGCAACCTTTATCAAAAAAACCCATTTGTCTGGATTGGGTTTCAGAGCAAAGATAAGCAAGCTCAATCAAACTCTGACAAGTAGATTTGGCATGTGCTACAGTCTCCCTTGTGGCTTGCATATAGGATTTGCCATAATCCCAAATAACTGCTTGCATCTCAGCAACAAAAGCATGCCATGCATAATCCAAACCAATGTGTATCTGACGAGAGAGAGGCTGAATAGCATCAGAGACCAAGGCTTTAAAGTCAGCATGCTCCAGATAACTATTATTAATTAGCAAAAGCCTTCGCCAAGGCAATCTGTCAATGGGAAATTCATGTAAGGAAAGCCTCGACCAAAGAGGAGAATGATCCGAATGTGTGAAAGCATAATCAACCCAAATTTGACAAGTAAAGGCATCACAATGCTGTGGATCGACCTGATATCATCTGCCTAAGCGTGTCCGAGAAGAAGATTGAGCATTATGCTAAAAGGTATAGCTCGGAAGCATGGGCTGTAATTCCTTCCAGAGATCAACCAGGCACAACTGAAGCAAAAAATCAGACCATGCATGTGTTTCACAAGCCAACATATGAGTATGGCCTAAGAAGTTGTCACCCGATTGAGAAGCATTATTAAAGTCACCACAAATGAAGGCATGTTGTCACCATGGATAGCTATGCATGGCAACCTAAATCAAAGCTCTATCACGAGAAGATTTGGGGGCATAAATTAATGAAAATTCAAAAATTTTCCCTTGAACAAGGCATTGAACAATAATCCATCTACCATGGCGATCATTGAGAGCCACAACAAGTTGAAGATCGTGCTTTACCAAAACAACCACACCAAAAAAGGAGTGCTCTCCAACATAGAAGATATCATAACCAACAAAATGGCCTATTTGACCAGCATACATATGCTGATTATGCTCTTGCAAAGCAACTATATCAGGCTGCAATTGCCTGATATACATCCAGACCAGTTTCCATTTGTGACCATCACACATTCCTTGTACATTGAGAGTAACACACTTCACATGATTAAGCATATTTACAATTATGGGACAGGTATGTACAACAACTAACGGGCTGTCTACATCTACATTTCCATCTCAATGTCCGAGCCTCTACCCTGGGATGAAGCATCAGCTTGAGGAGAGGACAAAAGTGCAACAACTTCTTGAGGAAACAAGGTCCGATTTGCAATCACAGCAGACCAGATCAAGCCAACACCAAAGTTTTCAACAGGTGTTTTCCCATGACAGGATGCACCACTCTAAGTCCGAGAAGGCAAAGGTTGCTTGGGGGAGATCACTTTGCGAGGAGTTTGCCATCCATCAGTCAAATTTTTTATCCCCCCTCCCTTAAGGTGGAGAGGACAAAGACACAAGAAAAGAAGCGTTACCATTTGAGACAGCCGGGGCTTTGCCTTTATCTTGAACAGAGAAAAATAGTTTGACCCCTTTGTTTTTTACCACAAAAGAGGCATTTGCATTCTTATTCAAAGGCTGAACCATTTCAGCTTGCACTCGCATCCGTCGAGCTCTAAAAAGGCATTGTAAAGCCATGTGTCCAAATTGCTTGCATTCAAAGCAAGCACCTGCAAACATCCCCCACTTGAGCTTGTAAAACGCACTCCCCATGGAAACATTATTCACAGTAACCGAATATGAAGCTAGTGCAATGATCTGTATCCCACAAAATGCAAAAGCGATTCGCATTTCCATTGGGTCACGGTGGATATACCACCTTACCGAGAGAAGCTGCAATTTTAGGTAGAAGAGAAGACAAGCATTGAGAACTTCTACCCAAACAAGGCAACGATGCCGAATCAATGCCTGATAATCCCGAATGGGAGACCAGGGCAAGACATGGACCATCTGTTGGCCATAGAAGACAAGAGAGTGCTCCAGCACTCCTCATCAGCCATGATGATCTCAAAAAAGTCCCTCGCTGCATAATGAACTTTTTTGACATAAGAACCACCCAAGGTTCGAGTCAACCAATTCCCAACATCTGCTGCAGCAGACATCCGCCCTGGGAAGAAAATTATAGTGGCATGCTTTGCATACTCCTTAATTGGATCAAAGATATCATCCACTTCCACCATAATGCCAATGGTGGGAAGTGGATCTTTCCAACCTTTGTGGATGTCTTCAAACCTTCATGCATAACCTCATAAACAAGCTAAGCCTCAACAGAGTCATTAAGGGAATCATCTGAATCCATCACCTGTTTTTGTTTCTTGTTGGAAACCGACTTGTCTTTGTGAAAGTTTCTCATAGGAATAATCCACCATTCGAGTCAAGAAAAAGGCTTGGAAGAAGCAAAGCATTACAAGGAGAAAAGCATAGCAAGTACAACAAGAACAGACAACAGTAGAGACGAATCTGTACGAAAATCTGATAGTACAGATTTTCAAATAGTACGGATTTTTTATTGTACAAGATCTTTGGCTATACGGACAAAACTGTAGTGGTTTTTCTGATTGTACGGACAAAGCTACATGGATTTTACCTTATTGTACGAACAAAATCGTACGTATTTTAATAGTACGGAAAAAATAGTTTTTTTTTTTTTTTTTTTTTTTTTTGGATTTTATAACAAAGCGTACGGACACAAAACGGGCATCCAACGAAACCTCAAGGACATCAAACTGAGGGAGAAAAAGGCAGCTGCAGCGTGGGAGCACGAGGGCTAGCACAAGATCTCTCTCTTACACCGAAAAATCAAAATCCCCCACACACACACACACAAAGTTTAAACTGGCAATAATTGCACTCACTAGCCAACCCAATGATTGCAAACCCCCGAGTTTCCCAATGCAAATGCCAGTCCAACAAGACTTACAAGTTTCCCAATTTTGTCAAGCATCTGGCACACTACCTCCAACACAATGAGATAGAGGTCCTTCAACAGGATGATACGATCGTGCACAACAAACTGTAGAATCAACTCGACACTCCATCGCAAAACAAGCTGAGCTCGAACAACGAATCCTACAACTGACAACAAGAGGCGGTAACACTCCAAACTACTCAACAAATTATTGGCGCGAAGTTCCTCCGTCGCCTAGGCGTACTTGAGCGCTAGCAGGTGGCCGCCCAAAGTAAGGCCACTCTACTTAAGGCGTGTGTTCAAAGCCTCACCAACCCCAATGAGGGTGTCATCCCCATGAACCTTGGGGGCCTCAATGTACTAGCTGACGGCCATCCTCCCCCACTGCAAGACACTAGCCATGCTTCCCCAAGATGATCACGACCATGGTAAAGCAAGCAACCAATACACCATGCTAGCTCCCTAGACTCTTCTAGCAGTAGCGCACCAGCTCCACAACTGTTAAGCGCGATAGCATCCCAAACGAAGGTACCACCCCAACGGACAAGTAGACAATAGCTCAGACACCAACAATATCGTTGGATGTTCCTCGCTAGTCTAGCAAGGAGCCCATAACAAGAGGCTTCCCTTGATGCCTCCTTTGTGGCCAACTTAGCTCAAAGCTCCAAAGCCAAATGCCTCGAGTCAAAGGTTTACAAGGAGCAAATGCAAACCAACTACAACGACCTTGCCCACGAGAAGATAAAGTTAGCCGACCTCCACGATAAAGAGGAGGCTGAAGAATGGAAGCAGGTCGAGGAAGAGTTGCGGGGTGAGATCGCCACCCTCAAGAAGCAGAACGCCCTAATATGAGGGCACTTATTGCAATATCAAAGTTGTAGGAGGACCTTTAAACACCCGTGGAATTTCTCCACAAATCCAATAACAATCAATAAATTGAGGCTAGTTGGAGATTCTAGTTTATTAAAGTTGTGACTAAAAAAACACCAACCATAAATAAGTCCCAAGTCAATAAAAGGCCACAACCTAAGGGCAAGGCCTAAGACAAAAAGACATGCACATTTGCAAAACCTCAAAAGGTAACCATCTGACCACATGAAACCCACTAACTCCAAGGCAAAAAGGGATGATATAGCTAGTAGGAACAAAACATTCCTACAACTAAAGCTAGGTTTTAAAGAAATCCTATGAATCAAAAAGCATATATGCTCACATTCACAACGTACAAGACGATAATCAAGAAGGATATTTACCAAGGAAAAAGCAATCTAGAGAGGCACACTTAATTTTTTAAAATCCCAAGACAATATCTTCAAAAACCTTGATGCAAAGAAATTTCAAGAGGATTGAAGCAAGCTTTAAAACATGCTCACATTCACAACAACTTTATGAGAGAGAAGAAGCAAAAGACATGTGGCTGTACTCAAACCCAAGGATGCAATCATAATGGTGAAGGACGTTGAAAAGGGGCTAAGAAAACTAGCTAATAAGAAGACACAAACCCACAAGGTCTATTTGAGAGAGATTAAAATGACAAGGCAACAAACAAATAAGAAGGCACCAATCCACAAGGTCTATTTAAGATATTAAAATGGGTAGGGTAACAAACAAAAAAATTGTGCATTCTTTGGAAAAAGACAAAAACAAATCACACAATAATCATGAATAAGGCAATTGAAGAAGGCTTTCCAAAGGACTAGCATGTTAGAGTTGAGGGCATCTCAGGTGTAGATCTAGTCAGAAGGGCTTCTATTGTGGGTGTGCCCATCCCCTTCAAGCTAGGATAGGTAGAGAGTAGAGAGTTGGTAGGCACAACTCAATGGGCTGCTAGGGGCAGCCTTGGGGCAAACCCTAGGCACCCTGGTAGGCCCTTTATCGTGGGGTAGTTCTAGCCTAGGACAGCCGACTTGCTGGTCGGCCAAACCTACCCCTATCAGGGCCCCAAGTCGGCCTATAGGCTGCCCTATTTGTAGGGCCAGCATCCCCCCTTTTCAATTGGAGCTGTACTTCTTCCCTCTTTTGGGTGTCTCCCTTGCTATATACACAACTCTCTGCCCTTGTTACACCATGGGAGAGGTGGAGTCAGAGGAGCACTTCATTTGCACATGCCCGCTATATTATGAGCTCAGAGGTAGATTCCACTGTCTCTTCACGGATGGCTTTGGACCTCTCTCACGAGTGATGGACTACGAGGATCAACATTGCCTAGCTCTTTATGTCAGGGAGGCCACTATGCTTCGACGAGACTACCTCAGAGACCATCAGCACAGACCGGAGCGTGATAGAGCCCAACCTGATAGAGCTCAGGCACACGCTATACCAGAGGACAGAGACCAGGAGGAGCACGAGGAGGTCAGAGCTCACACAGGACACATGCCTCCACCCTGTGGATGTACATATGAGATGGTTTGTAGACGCCGCAAGATCTTGTTACATAGGGGACGTACTCGTCGCTTTATCTCCAGACGATCCAGGATGATGGCAGCTTTTCGGAGGAGACTTACTCATGGAGATCTCGCCCCACCAACCGCTCACCTCACCTTTGCTCAGATTTGTACTCTCATAGCAGGAGGCAGAGTCGATGGACAGGATTTCCAGTATTATTTTGGTTCTCAGACTCCGTGACACCTGGACTTGTATCTTTGCATTGGCATATTGTACTCATCCCCCCATTTTGCACCTAGGGGCGGTTTCCTTGCATCTAGTTTACTTTGTATTTAGGCTCAGATTTGACATTATGTACTTTCACTTGCATTGTATTGCGTAGCACTTAGATGATATTCGACGATGCCTCTTCTTTGTGGCACGTTGATTTGGTGCTATCTTGTATGCAGAGTTCTTGATGTCCCATGGGCCCATTTTGGCCTTTAGTGGACAATAATACTCTCTCTCTCTCTCTCTCTCTCTCTCTCTCTCTCTCTCTCTCTCTCTCTCTCTCTCTGTGCGCGCGCGCGCACGTGTGCGCTGCATGCTTCCGTGCATTTCACTCTCTCACATGGTATCAAACTTTAGGTTTGAACGAAGCCAAAGAGGGCAACAAGAGACACGATCTGCTCTGAGGCTTTGTGACGTGTTTTAGAGGGGACTTTCCACCCATCTACGCTGCGATTTTGGTTTATCCATTCCCCGATCTACTTCAGCACCCTTCATTAGGTTTGTTTGAGGAGCTCTAGCTGACACAATTAGCAAGAGAAGGTTTGAAGCATCGATTGGCAAGGATTGGGCTGGTCGGTGTGTACACGGCGCAATCAAACAACAAAGTGAGTGACAGTGCAAATATTGAAAAGTGCATATGAGGTATGGTCCAAATTGAAGGACCTTTATGCAAGGGACTCAACAAATGCGGGCTGTTACTCTAATTGGGCAGCCTTATAGTCTTGAGTTCTCCAGCGGTAGTACTATGCAGCCCTTTCTAATGAAGGCTAAGGTACACCATGAGCTGTAGAGAGGGTGTTAGTTTTGAGGCTAAGGTACACCATGAGCTGTAGAGAGGGTGTTAGTTTTGAGGCTTTCTAATGAAGGCTAAGGTACACCATGAGCTGTAGAGAGCGTGTTAGTTTTGAGAGCATCTCAAGAATAGATCTAGTGAGAGAGGACTTCTATTATGGGTGTGCATGCCCCCGTTCAGGCTAGGATAGGGAGAGATTAAAGGGCTAGTAGGCCTAATTCAGTGGGCTGCTAGGGGCAGCCTTGGGGCAGATCCTAGGCGCCCTGGCAAACCCTTAAACCTTTATAGTGGGCTGTGCCTGGCCTAGGACAACCAACCACTTGGTTGGCCCTAGGTCAGCCATACCTAACACTTGGGTCGGCCATATCAAGCCCCCAAGTCGGCCTACAGGCGGCTCTATCTATAGGGCCAACATCCCACCTTTCCTGGCATCACTTGGAGCTGCACTTCTTTCCTCAATTGGGTGTTCTCCCTTGCTATATACATAGTTGGCTGCAACGGAGGGGGTCAAGAATAAGAAAGAAGTAGTCTAGTGTTGCTTTGTAGACTTTAAGAAAGCATTTGACACAGTTCCACGCAAAAAGCTATGGGAAAGACTGGAAAAGCTCGAAATCCCTCAAGAGATCAAAGAAGCCACATAGCTTGTATAACAGCTTACCAATCCGCAAATGAGGCAACAAGCCAACCCTCATATTGTATGGCACACCCAATCCCTCATGGGCGCGTTAAAAAAACATTCATACTTTCCAGATTACTCTTATTCTCTAATATCAATTGTCACATCATTTGGTCACTTTCCTATAATCTATCTTAGTCCACCACTATGAATAGGCGGTTTCTGAAAAGAGAGAAACATAAAATAATATTCCCCCCCATCCATAATGCGATGGTGGTTCCAAGTGTGAGTAAGACATCCAACTTGGAAAAGAAAAACCACGTCATATGCCACATCATCATATGAAGAAAGGGGCAAAAGGGTTGGGTGGAGGTAGGCGAGTGGGGGGTAGAACCTTGAGGGAGGGTGGAGGAGAAAGTGGAGTGGCTGAGTGGAGTGGAAATTGGAGGAAAGAGACCTTGAGGGTCGAGTGGAGCGGAACTGGCTGAGTGCAGTGGAAAGTGGAGGAAACACAGGAGGGGACAAATTGGAGTTGGAAAGGCTAGGGAAAGTGAGGAAGACAAGGCCAGGCTAGGGAGAGTGAGAGGGAAGTGCATAAATGCATTTCTTTCCTGTTTTGAAGCTTGCAGCAACCTGCACAGGCTTAGAATAGCATGGGTGGCTGCTTAATTGGGCAGAATTTTGGCAGCAAAAGATTCATGTGGTGCAGAGCAAGGAGCGAGGAAAGAATGGAGACAAAATCCAATAGGACCAAGTGGAAGAGCAATCGACTCTCTTTGTAAGACTAACAGACACTGTGAATTCAAAGACATAAGGACATAGGTAAGGACTACAGTTCTAGCAGCTATGCAGGTCCGTGGAACAGGTGGCACAGTTGGAAAAAGCTTCAGCGGCAAGAGGGATGGTCGCGATTCAGTCTGGCAGCCCAACGTTAAAGCAGCCGGATGGAAGGGGAGGGGCAGCAGCACATGGAGTGAGATCAAACAAGAAGAGCATTGGGAGTGAGGAAGAGGAGGTAAGAGAAAGAGAGTGAGAGGAAGGAGAGGGGTTGAGAGAAAGGAGAAGGGAGTTGGGTAGCTTGTTGGGATTATTACCTCCCAACCTGTGAGCCCCCAAATGAGGACACAGGGGAGGTGTACCAGCAGCATCTCATGGGACAGAGAGAAGCCATGTAGGCAGGGAGGAAGGCTGCCATGGGGGCAGATCTGACAACAGCAGCAGGGATGCCATATGGGCTGCATGCAGGCTGCCATAGCAGTAGATATGGCTGCATGGAAGGACTGCTGCAGGGCAGCAGCAAGTACAAACTCTGCGCATTCTGGGACCTGTATCTGGTGGGCAGCAGCACATACAGGTGGCTGGAGCAGAGAGGAGGCTGCAGGATGATCAGCAGATCACTGGAGCAGAAGCCCTGCAAGTGCTGCATATAGGGCAGCTGACATGGGATGCCAGGGCCATTAAATAAGCCCTACAAACGGCAGCAACAAGGACTGCCTGCCAGCGGGTGCACAAGCAGGGCCAGTCAGGTGCAGCAGACAGGGTCAGCAGGTTCCAAAGAAGGCGAAACAGCAGTCAGGCCAGTGGCAGGCTGCCATTTGGCCAGGTCGGCCTAGTTGCCTGCAGATCTGCCAGACAGGGTCGGCCAAGACTGTGGGGAGCTGCAGCCAGTGTGTGAGGCTCTGCATGTACTTCTGGACCTCCCTACTGCTCAATCTGCAATAGCAAGAGGCCAGGAATCAAAGACCATTGTGCCTCAGCATTGGCTGCAGATGGAAGCAATGAGGAGGACAAGGACAAGGATCAAGGTGACAGTACCTCACCTTTGGCTGTCAACTGGAGCAAGGGCATCTACTCAGCCCACTGAAGCTCTTGGAGGGCACACAGGCTGACAGAGTTTTCAAGGAGCCAGAAGGAAGTAGGAGAACAATTTTGTGGTGCAAGGGATCCACATCTAGGCAGTATCTTATCTGCTAGAAGGTGGCACACTGTACACATATTTGTACAAGGTTTTGTTGTCACAGGCATCCTCAGCCCGTGGCATGCTGGACTGCCACGTGGGCTGCCCAGCCAGCATGTAGCAGCCACGTGGACTACCATGCAGGCAGCCATGTTAGCCAGCTGCCACATGGACTGCCACGCAAGCAGGAGCCAGCTCAGCAAACAGACCATACAGCACCAGCTCAGCAGACCACACAACCAGGCAGGAGGGCACCACATCAGCGATGACATCAGCAAGTCAGCTGCCACGTCAGCAGCAGAAGCGGCAAGTCATTGAACAGGGAGCAAACTGGTCAATGGGCAGCAGCAGCCTGCTGGCTGAGGCCTAAGGGGGCCTCAAAAAGAAGCCCCCTTGAACTTCATTTCTCATCCCCGTTCAGGCCTTCAAGCACAAGCTTCCCCGCAGCAGACCAACAATGTGCCTCAGCCTCTCCAGGGATCTAGTGAGGATTCACATCATCTAGTTAGCTTAGTCTTTTCCAGTTTTGCAATGGAGAGTTTCAGCCCTCCATACAGTTATATTCAGCCATACCTTTCCGTTATATTCCCCCTTCGGAGGCCCACTATATTCTCTCCCTCTGATTCTCACACTTACATCCACAGCATCACTTTGTGCATTGAATGCATCATCTTGCAGTTTGCAGTTAGTGAGCAGGAGAGAGAGTGAGGATAGTCTATAACCCGCTACATTTGTCCATCTTTGGAGCTGTTTCTACTCTCATATGCATAGTTCACTAACTGTTTACATCCATCTATATTCACTTGTGTACACACTAAGGAAAAGCAGTGAGATTTGAGTTAGCACAGTGTAATAACACAACCACCTCCAAGAATGAAAAATTAGAGTTGGGGAGAGGTTCTTTTATAATGTTTACAGTTCACATCAAGGTTCCATATCAACTTCCTAGACCCAAAGGAAAGGATTAGAACTACTTCTTGGTCTTTAAAAAGCTTGTGCTCCTTGCAGTAAAATTTCCCCTTTCAAACTTGTACATGCACACAAAATCATGCTTTTCATATGTGGTACTCCAATGACAACCCCGATTGTTAATGAGTGCCTTGGCAAACAGCAAGACTCCCGAAGTGTACTAATCATGGAATACCAGCCTTTTAAAAATTGGCATCCACTCTTAAGAATCTTACAAGGGACTTTTAACCTGACAAACCTCCACAAGCACTTGGGCCTTCTTAGTTTCTTCGGATGCATCCACCGCTTAAGCATAGGTCATGTTGATTGGTTAGCTAGTACGGGTCCTATTGAAACACTTCAAGGACATGACATGGCACATAAAAATCTCCAACAGGCGTAACTGCATACAACAAAGCATTGGACATATCAAATTGTTCATAGGTTAACCATACACGAAACTGTGACCACTGATCCAAGGCGTGGTTAAGCCTCAAACCATCCACAACTAGTGATTTTTCGTTCATAGACTTATTTTCAACAATATATAACAATGGACCAAAATCTTATTGACCAAGTTTGACGATGTTGACTGTCCCAGACTTGGGTGCAATGCTTCATAAAGCTTTTACATGGCTTTCTAACTGTGGTTTGTAACATATAAAATGTGTCCCTTATTCTTGTATTTTGTGCCATTCTCTTTATCTGAGCCCAATCCTTCCACTCCTCCCCCTTCTTTTCTTTCCCTCACATTGTCGATACCCTTTGTTTATTTTGTCCTACCTAACTTCACTAGAGACTCTCCAAGGCCTTTGGCCCAATACCAAAAGACAAGTTGTGGAAAGGGCTTGAAATTCTCATTAACAAGTAGGCAATTATCATTCCCTGATCAACAATCAAGTGCGAAAGTCCAGACAAAAATGTACTGTTGTGAGCCTAGCAGCTGCAACATCATCGTCAAGCAGTGCACTACACTGTCTCGCACTCGTTTGACCCTAAATTGACCAAATTCATAACCGGCTGCCAAAGAATGAGGCTGGGAAATGTACTTGGCTGCATCGGTCTGCTCATCTACACTGTATGACCTTATCATAGCCCACACCTCTTCAGCTCATGCCAAGACAGTTCGTGCCTTTTGATACTTGCAAGCCAGTATGGGCACCTGGTGCCGTTCAATCTTTTATGCAGCTCAATAATTTCAGGATGCCCGAGGGCACAGAGAAAATGCAATCTATAGCTTCCACATATTCGAAGTGGAAGTCATCCTCATCACCAATTTCCAACACCAGCATCGCTGCTGCCACCACCTGATGCACCCATCTATGGCTCAATGTGATTGTAACACAATGACTGAAGAAGATTGAAATTTTTTACAGCTCACCTTACTTCCCTACTTTATACAAGCTAGAAATCTGTCATGTTTGTCAAGTTCCCTGCCTCCCCTGCTGTCTCTCCGTCTAGAATCTATACCATACGTGTCAAACTTCCCCTACAACAATCCCATCCCAGGCCTGCAATCTATGCCAGAGGGCCATCCGTTGAGCTGAAAAGTCGATAGTTCAAATTAGACTCCTGCCACCAGCACCACTGGCCACCTCACCACCCTATATATTTGTATACAACCTGCCATGATCCATCCAACGATATCCTCAAATGATAAATCCTTGTTGAGCTAGAAGACAGATTCCCCAGTGCAACATATTACTCTGTACCCAGACCATTAAGCTTGCATTTAATACTTGTTATCAAAAGTGAAGACTGTTCTACAAACTAGTTATTCATAATACCGCTCCACAAAAGGTATCCTGTCACTTTGATACGCCACATAAGCATACGTTTTACATCACTTGCCTCTCAGAAGTCGATACTTAAACACATCAAAAAACATATGTTCCAGAGTTTTTTTTTTTGGCAGGAGACATTGCAATATTTACATAAGGTTAAGGAACTTCCACTCCATTACGTTTTACAAGGACCCATACCAACACAAAATATGTCACACCTGCAACAGCATCAACCACACAAGCATTACAAAGAGAGCAGTTCAGCATGCCCACCTGAAGAAGAAGAAAAACCACATCTTGCACGCTCCTGACCTCCACCTCACGAAGATTCTCAACATAAACCCCTTTCTTTACATCCTCCCGCATCTGCAAAAAGAACTGACAGGGTGAACTCCCAACATCTCTGTTTGACAAAAACCATACCTGTGGCATGCAGCATAAGTTTAGCCACATGCAGACATATATGAATCAAATTTAAAAACGCTACTTACTTGCAAATTCGTTGAAGATGGCTCCAGGAGATCAGTAATTTGCTCATTGTATATCTCTAGAAAGGAACATTTACAAATAAATTTTAAGTGCTCGCTCTTCCGATTTTCTTCCTCCTGGTTTGAACATGGCAACCAGTTCAAACAATATGTCCCCAAATATTGATCAAAAGAAAAGCTAGCAAAAAATGAAATCTATTACAAACTAATGCAAGTGTAACCAGAAGGAGTTTATTTCTGTGGAGAACCATTATACACTTTTTTTACTCGGTGAGGATCTCAGCAATTTTCTGGACCTCTTTTGAGAGAAGAAAGAATCTGTGACAGCTTTAGATTAACCGGCATTCAAGGCAAAATTACCTATGTGAGGACCTCAGCATTTCTAGCAACACCTAAGCCTCCTCTTGCCATTTGACCATTCTAAACATTTCTTGGAAGGAATTTGTTAGCTGTAGCTCTTCATTAGAAAAGATAATGTGTTTGACAGACCAAGTATACTTAAATCAGGCTATGGAAAAAAATTTATAAAGCTGCTGCTCCTAAAGGGAAAGAGGGATCCAAGGCTTTTGAAAACCTTGCTTTGTAAGCTCTCATGACAATGTCACGATTCAACCAAAAACCTTTCCCGAATTCAAGTACCACAGTATGACACAAACTCAACGCTTGAAAATGACACAATAAAAATTGTTCCACAACAGAGTAAGTATGTCTGCTAAAACATCCTACTCTGAAATCCTTGATTTCATCAAAGATTATGAAATTGTTAAAAATGTTCCTTCTCAATGCATACTGCAATTAAGCTCAAATTTCACAGTTAAAAGTTCCCAAGGCTTCAGAAAGACTGTTCCAGTAAACTAGAAATTCAACGTTGCACATGCTTAGTCTTCCAATAAGAGTACAATTTGTTCTAAAAAACGACAAAGTGAAAAGTCTTACAAAAAGACTTTCCCAAACTGTAAGCAATAAGTAGCAGCTGAGTTTACTATAAGATACATCTCTATGATGATACTTATAAGAAAGACAGGGAAGGCATGCACCTTTACTGCTAATAGCCTAGGAATACTTACTTAGATTTGAAAAGACATTCCCAATTAAGAGATGCAGCAACCCACTGCACATCATCTAGGACCCCAACAGTTTAATCAGACTACAAAGTTCTTGATTTCAAAATATCTTCATGCCAAGTTTCCTTGACTAATGAGAACTTTTTCCCAAAAAGCTGCCCATCTTTGGAATTAATTATAGCAACATGAATTCATGACCAGGAATGTATTGCCTTTCCTTGTTTGATAAACAACCTCCACCCAAATCTGTTGGTTTCCGAAGAAACTGGTCTTTTTCGGTTCCCCAGACTCCAGAGAACAAATTGGTCTTTGTATCAAGAGCTGATTTTGCTTTTGATCGAATAATTGGCCATGGTTTTGTGTACCAAAAATAATAATATTTAAAAATCATGCTAATAGGTACTACTGGCACCTTCAAGAATAAACATCTCATAGGTCTAACCTTGGGTAGCAGTAGCCCAATTGCTGAAATGCATTTGGGGCTGCAAGAACGATTACAGGAAATGCATCTCACCATCTGAATTCGTGCGAATAGATATTCAAATATGCGAGGAGTCAGTCCACGGTTGTCACTGGGCCGCTGCTCTAGTTCACCAATATCTCCAAGCATTGTGTGAGTCTTACCACTTCCCGTCTGCAATGAAGCATCAAAGATACTTAAAAGTCATATTTAAAAATCTCAAAGATGATGTCAATCCCCTTGTAGAAACACTGTTCCTTACTTGTCCATATGCAAACATGCAACTGTTGTATCCCGACATGCAGTTATCCACCATCGGCACACCTGCTATTCTGAAAAGTTTCCCCTGTGCCAAGTACAACAGAATTGTAAACTCTGTACTTATAAGAAACATTGCCCACAGTATTTATTATTTGTAATTACCTGTGTTATGATTTCACATGCAACATGATCAAAAGTGAATCTGGACTCTGGCTGTCCAATCCATGTGATAGTATGTGAGCTCTCCTGTCTAAGGCACCTGCTTAAACCCTGGGAAGAGATTTCTGAACTATTCAATGGGCGAATGCGTATCAACACCTGAAAGCATTACAATACAACAAGAGAAATGATTAACGAGACCAAGTTGACTTGAGCAAAAACTAAGTCTTCAACGTGCTCCTGAGGGTAATAAAGGATCCACCTGCACATTGTGATCGTTCCAAAAAGACGGATCCTCTTCCAGTTCAAAATGTGGTACTTCTACCGAATTTGGATCAGAAGTGGGGAGTTGGAAAGGCCGTGCCAGCTGTGATGAGAAACCCACTGGTCTCATGCTCAACGGACCTGAACGGTTGTTTGCCATCCCTGAGGTGTTGCCGTTTGCAAATTGATGACTGTACTTCAAAGTTCTAGATACGTTCCGATTTGGGGTTCCAGTTTGATTAAAAGAACTGCTTCCACCAGCCTCTGAATCGTTTATATAGGACCTTGCGCTTCTAGAAGATCGCGGGGTTGAAAGATTTCCGGTTCTGTTGGAGTTGGTTAGCTGTCCGATAGTGTTACCGTGAAGAGCACCTGATCCTAGTGCATTGCTCGAAGGTTTGGGGGGTGTATGGAGATCCATTCCGTCGTCAGCGCCTGAATTCTCTTGTCCAATTCTTCCTGTGGGAGAAGCGGATCGGAGACCTGCCGAACTGATCTCCCTCTCCGTTCCGTTTGCAGCAATTTGCCGCTGGTTCTGCCAGCCAAATCTGTTTCTTCCATTTACAGCACCACTAGAGGGCACCGTATGCTTATCAGGGGTGCTAAATGTAGGGGCATCGGAATTCTCGGAACGCTGATGATTTTTTCCTTTGGCGCGTGGAGTTGAGGGCTCAAACTTCCCTCGAGGAGTGGAAGCAAGGTTATCGCACGTCTCTAGGACTGGGTTTTGAGAAACCAGTGGTATTGGGCAAAGCGGAGCGCGAGACGGAGCTGCTGAAACAGTCGATCCTATCTCTGAATCAAAAACGTTCTCATTGCCACCTTTCCTAGGTGAATTGCGGGAAATCGAGCGTAACGGGGACATCCCTTTCATTTTCAGTGCACACTTTTTCCGCAGCTAATCGGAAACCTTCAGGTTCACACTCGCTGCAGCAACTGGGAAGAAATGCAGGTCGAGTGAAGGTTCCGACTCTAATTGACGCTCCTGAAGCGCGAGGCGTCGGGAGATTCCCGCAGGGTCCAGCGAGCTGCTGAGCAGCAAAGATGCAGCTCGAGCGGAGGTTGAAACACGAGCTCCATCTGTGATTTTTGTAATTTTACGCAATGTGGATAGCGAACGGGCTCCTGGCAGCTCCAACGAAGATTCAACAAGCGGATTCGAACGGGAAAGCATTCAGGGGGAAAGCCATGCGGAGATTGTGGCAGGAGAGGATGCGACGAGGGGTGGGAGGAAGGTGCATTGTGCGGGGATGGGAGGAGGGAGGGCAGGGGAGGTGGAGGGAGGTCCAAAAACGGGAAGAGAAGGATCGATGGGAAGCTGATGAGGGGGAGGAGAAGGAGAAGGAGCTTGAGGGAGGTGAAAAGCTTGGTTGGGAGAAAGCTCCGCTTACTGCAGAAAAATTGATTTCTGCAGCAGAAGATGAAGATGAAAACCATGAAAATGAAGAAGACGATGAAGATGAAAAACCATGAAAATGAAGACGACGACGAACATTGCCCTAACCACGGACCCCAAACTCCCCTCCAATCCGCCCTATTTTCCCCCTAATCACCACTCTTGTCCCCCTTAACCCATATTATTCCCCTAATCTCCTGTTAATTACACTTATCTCTCCTCTCGCCACTTGCCTCCCCCTGACGTGTCCTCTCCCTCACCGCCCGATTCCCGCCCCCATCCGACGGTCCAGTTTGAATATGATTGCGAGGGACTTTTTTTGGGACCCCCTTTTTCGCTTTTAACACCACGTCTGCAAATTTTGAAACGTCGGTGCTCACATTCAATGTTTTTTTGAACTGACCCATCAGTAGGCCCTACACTTTTCAAAAATGGAACGGAGTCAAAGCTTCTTCTCCAAGACAAAACTCCTAAGGGCCAAGACATCACAATCTCATATCAGCCAGTCCCCATGCAATGCACCACCACGGGACCATCACCACACGCAGAAAATGGCAATCGATATCCGTTCAATGATCATTCATGCCCCATGGTGGTAGCAGGTATCTTGTATTCGGTCAACACATCAAAAATGATGGACGAGCCTGTTTTCACTGGTTGTAGACCTGGGCAATGCATTCATGGAAGAACAAAGCTAGAGCAAATCTCCCAACATGGGAGTTTCTAGGTACCAAGAGCTGCCCTTAGCGACCCCCTATGTCTAGCTAGGTCCACAAAGGGCATGGCAGATCAATCCATGGGGACTAAAAATTCGATCATGCTCTTCAAAAGAGTAGCGAGAGCTTGTCATGCACAAGGGTACAAAACACACTTTGAGGGGCATGATACTTTGAATGTGCCTCCATGTCACCTACACTACGGTGCTTGAAAAGTATCATGCCCATCAGCTATGGTTTTCATGGTTGAGGATGCATTATACCATACTTTTCACCATGTGTCATCACAAGGGTCGAAAAGCAGCTTTAGGGTGACTTATTCTAACAAGAGAGACTCTGATCAGCATAATACTTTGTATGTGCCTCTATTTCACCTATGCTTTTCACCAAGGATCATGCATAAGCTTAAAAAAAGGACGCTTCAAGGTGGCTCATTCTAATACTCGGAACTGTACTTTGCACTTGACTCCATGTCACCTACCTTAAGTCTCTTGCAAAGTATCATGTCCATCGGATATCATTTGGGTGGTTTGGAGTGCATTATACCATGTTTTTCACCACCCATCATGCTTAAGGTTCAAAAAACATGCATCGAGATGTTTTATTCAAATGTGTGAGTCTCTGATGGTCACAATAATTTGTTTGTGCTCACCTACCTTAAGCTTCATGAAATTTATTGTGCCTATTGGATATGGTTGGCATGGTCAAGGATACATTATACCATGTTTTTCACGGCCCTCATGCACAAGGGGTGCCTTATTCGAACGTCCGAGCCTTTGATGGGCAAGATACTTTGCACATACCTCAATCGCATCCATATTCAGGCTTTTGCAAGGTATAATTCTGATTGGATATGGTTTTCATGGTTCAAAGCAAATTATACCATTTTTTTCATCACTCGTTGTGCAAGGGCCAAAAATCAAGCATTGAGATGTCTTATTCGAATGTGTGAGTTTTGGATGGGCAAGATACTTTGCATGTTCCTTATTTGCACCCAACATAAGGCCCATGAAAAACATAGTGCCCATCGTATATGGTTCTAATGGTCCGAGATGCATCATACTATGTTTTTCACCCCCGTCATGCACAAGGGTCAAAAAATACATGTCGGGGTGTCTTATTTCAATGTGTGCTCCTCCAATGGACATGATACTTTTCATGCATCTAAATTGCACCAAATTTAAGCCACCTAGAAAGTGTAGTGCCCATCGGATATGGTTTGCATGGTCGAGGATGCATTATACCATATTTTTCACCACACGTCGTGTACTCACTCATTAGTGCCTCATATAGGTAGGCTTCTTGCTTGCCCACAATTTGACATTTTTCATTTGCAAGAACGTAGAACTCTTTGGGATCAAGATGAAGTCATTCCAAGGATATACTTTTAAGATATCAAGAAAAATTATTTCGAGGGGAAAGGAGTTGAGATGTTGTCTTGCTCCAGAGAAGAAACAGCAGTTGCCAGATTCAAGGGCTATGCTCAAAATATTATTTGTATCGTTGAGGTAATTAAGTTGACATGCGAAGGTGTCATTAAAATGCAATTAAAAGTACATAACATGCAATAGAAAGTACATAACATTGACAGGTCCATAATAGAATCAAATTGGGGTTATCTTTCTCGAAATCAAATTTGTTAAGACAGTTTCCTTTAAAGCACAAAAAAGTATTATTAGAAGAAAAGAACTACACAAACTGGCTCCAAATCAAGAAATTGTAATAGGTATGGAGACCACCATAGTGATATTATCATAGACTTGAGGACATTTTAATAAGTGATGTTGGCACATAAGAGTTGGAGTGTTGTGACTTAAACATGCTTACTGATATAGAAGACTTTGTCTTGTGTTGCAAGTGACTCAAACATGGTCATTGGTATAGAAGGCTAGTCTTGTGTCACAAGTGACTAGTCTTGTGTCTGTGAAGACTATGATACTTACATTAGCACAATATTTAGGAAATTTTAATAAATGATGTTGGCACATGAGAGGTTGCTTGTGTTGTGACTGGAACATGCTCATTAGTATAGAAGACTTATCTTGTGTTACAAGTGACTCAAACATGCTACAGAAGACTAGTCTTATTTTGCAAGTGACTCCAACATGCTCACTGATATAGAAGACTTGTCTTGTGTTGAGGATGAAAATATGGGACCACAAAGGAATGACATTAGTGATAATGGTCATGATGCTCTCATTGGAGTGGAGGGCAAATATGGTAGAACATCTATCTGTGATGTCGATCTTGATGTTTCTACTAGCATGGAGCATATAGATGGTAGAAATCTAACTTTGACGAAGAAATAGCTCATCAACATAATTAAAGAGACATTGGCAATAACAAATTGACTTCAATAAACTTGTCTACCAAATCGCCATTCAAAGATTTTATAAAGCATCAAATAATTTCCAAGACCAATCAATATCTGTCTTTAGAGATGAAGATTTGAGAGAAATGGTTCAATGGGTAATGGTCTCATAATTGGAAAATGCAAGACACTATCAATGTCAAGAGGGGACAATCATGGCACTAATTCCAGAACCAAGAGATATGTAGTGTTATCTAACAAGAATACGGAAAGGACTCCTATGCAAGTTTGTTGTAAGAAACTTTGCATTAGAAAAGTTATAGAAGATGATTGTGAGGGACACTTTTGCTAACCACTTCCTTCTCCAAATTCCGTTAAGCCTCCATATTTTTCATCTATCTCTATTTTTCGTTCTCCAACTTTCGTCCACCATTTCCACCACCACTTTTTCCATCAACCCCCCCCCCACTTTTTGCATCACCCCCCCTTCCATCTCCATCTCCACCTCCCATCATCTTCCTCCCCACCACCTCCACTTTTTCCGTCCATCCCCCATCTCCCCCACTCAAGATAACCATCCTTTTTCCCTCCACCATCTCTCTACCTCTCTCTACACCCTATCTCCACTTTTCCCCCTCCACCTCCACCCCCCCATCTCAATCACCCTCCACTCCACTATCTCTCTACCCTCCATCTCCTCCACCCCCCATCTCCATCACCCTCCACTCCACTATCTCTCTACCTCTCTCTACACCCCATCGCCCATTTTCCCCCCATCTCCTCCACCCCCCCATATCCTCATCTCCATCAATCTCCACTCCACCATCTCTCTACCTCTCTCTACCCCCCATCTCCTCCACAACCCATCTCAATCACCCTCCACTCCACTATCTCTCTATCTCTCTCTACACCCCATCCCCCCTTTTCCCCCTCCACCTCCACAACCACCCCCCTTTTCCTCCCCCCCTCCCCCTCCACCACCATCCCCCTTTTTCCCTTCCCCTCCCATCTCCATCCCCCATCCCCACCTCCACCACCACCCCCCATTTCCTCCCCCACAACCCCCCCATCTCTAGCACCCCCCTTCCCTTCCCCTCCTCTCTCTCTCTCTCTCTCTCTCTCTCTCTCTCTCTCTCTCTCTCTCTCTCTCGCCTCACGCCTCTCTCTATAACCTATAAGAAAAGGCCCTTCGCCTTGGCTGCACACGGACGGCTAGCCACAGCACCCATGCGCCACGTAATGGGGCAATAGCGACGCCCACCAAAGGGCCCTAAGCCAGAGGAGGCCTTAAAGGCCTCCACACTAAGCTCTGCCCCCCCTCCCCTCTTTCATGCCCCCCCAACCTCAATCGCCGCCCACCCCCCTCCCTTAAAAATTTATTAAAAAAAACCTAACCCTAAACTAAACTAACTTTAGTAGGTCAATTTAACCCACTTTAGGCTAGTACTAACCTAGGTTAGGTTAAATTTAACTTAGGTTATTGGGTTAGGTAAGGTTAGAATAATCCAGGTTAGTCTGACTGTGATTAGTTAGCATAGTTAGTCTAGCTGTAGTTAGTTAGCATAGTTAGACTAACTGTAGTTAGTAGCAGAGCTAGTTAGCACAGTAGTTAGGTTAGTTAGGGTAACTAAATTGACCAGAGTAACTGACTTGATTAGTAGTTAGTTAAACTAACTGAGGGATGGTTCTCTTCTAACTAAGGGCTTCTTTAAGTCTGGGACCCTTCACACCAAAAGCTTAAGACCCCCCCCCAAGGGCCACATTTTACCCCAATTTAACCCTCCATATCTCGCCCGGTTGGGACCCGAATTGCACCCAGATTGAACAAAAAATTCACACATGGAACCATTGAGCCAATCCCACACCATTTATGCATCCATAGCACTCGTCAAATTGCGCCCTCGTGTGGGCCTCTTTTTTGCCCTATTTCACTCATAAGATTCCACCGTGACCTCCGATTGACAATCTGTGCGACACATTTTCCCACTCACGTGGAACAATCCTAGGAAAATTCTAACACAACGGCCCCCACCACTAATGCATCTCTAACGCCCCTAACAAATTTTACTCCTTTGGGAGCCCGTATCATGGGGCCGTTTGAAGACCAAATTGCACCTAGCTAACGTCAAGATTCATTCATGCAACATCCAATCTCAAATGATAATTTTCAAGTCTTTTTACTATCATTTTCAATCTCGATAGTCGTCATTACGTAGGCACTGATTTTGACTCATCGATTGCATATTTTTTGCCATTATCGGGCTACGAAGGTCGAAATCAATTGCAAATTTCAAAGTCAAAGGCACTCACTTAAAGGATACACTTAAGCATTGTGTATGCACCTCAAATTTGGATGAAGACTAGCCCCTGCATACTTTCACGAGCTTTCTTTGGCCCTCAACGCTCTTCAAGAATTCAACCCCTCACCATTGACAAGAAGCATGAAGGACATAATAATTGAAGAAGAAATAAGTAGCAATGATCAAAATTCTTTAGAACACCTTCAAGAACAACGCAACCGCAACAACAACAACAACAACAATGGCAGACAACACTTTGGGAAATGCCAAAGTACAATGGACAAGGGGACCCCGCCAGGTTCCTTCAACTCTTCGACGCAACATGTTGTGCTAGAGGCGACCAGTCAAATGTTTCCAAAGCCACCTAGTTCTCGATGGCCCTAACCGATGAGGCTTCAGAATGGTACCTCGACCTTCTCATAGTAGAGGAAAGAGCCACATGGGCACTACTATCTGACCAGTTCAGAAGAAGATTCCAAACAAAAAGGCTGCAAGATGGCCTCGCATTACAACTAGGCAATATAGATATGTGCAAGAAAGAAAAGGTCAGAACATTCTTAAGAAGAATGAAAAGATTAATAGCGAAATGTGATCCCCCTCTGAACGACAAGTACCTCATAGCATGGTTCATCTTTGGCTTGAAAAAATCCATTCGCAAGGACATGAAAAAAGTTAGTAGCTTTTCACATTTCAGCGAAGCTCATGAAGTTGCAATTGACATTGACGAACTAATTCTAACAGCGACAATGATGGCTATAAATCAAGTCAACGCGATAAGAAATTTTTGAAGAAGGGAAGCACTTCCAACAAAGATCGTGCCACTGAGGACAAAGTGGAAGCCATGGCCCTAAGAGTAAAAGATGAAATGATGCATGCCATCGAACAAAAGCTGTGTCTCTCCCAACCGCCACAGTACCCATGGAGAGAAAATATTTGGTGCCCACACTGTATGGCCAACCATACATCCAATGAATGCCCAATCTTAAGGAACATACTAAACCCACCAGAAGTGGCTCATCCTCCATGGTTGTGGGGTCTCATTTGCAATGTTGCAAGGCATGATGTAAATACTTGTTTCTATAATATGAGGGTAGCACAACCTCGGCCCCAACAATACCAACAGTCACTAATCCCAGTGTACAAACAACCGGCACTAGCACCTTATGGACAAGTGCCATGTCTCAACCCACTCCCGATGAGAACACAAGTGCCTTAACTAATGAGGAATCCCAATCCTCCGCAGTATCCACGGCCTCCCAATCTTGCTCTAGTAGTTTTGATGCAACAACTCCAACCTGAAGAGCTGGAATCTCACTATGAGTATGAAACAGAATACTCTATGTACTACATGGATGGTGCTGAAGGACTCATCCCAGTGTATGCTAATCAAGTAAGGCCCACCACATATCGAACACCCATCAACTGTTTTGGTTCTGGAGAAAACCACTGCATAGCAGAATGCCCATACAAGGGTAACCCCATTTCATTCCAACCTATGTGCAGGGAATGCGGGGTTGGGCATGCTTGCATGGATTGCCCACTAAGAACAAAGCCTGAACCAACCACGAAAGTAAAACCTGATGTGCCCCCGGGGATGATAAGTGTGGAAAATCATAGTGTGGCAACACAAAGCATGGCATCACAGCCAGTCTTGATCATAACATGACAACAAAAAGAAGCAACACGGCAAAAAGACATTTTCTCTCAAAAAGCAAATAATCCTCTGGCAAAACAAGCCATGCCAATCCCACAACACAGTGAGACCATGCCTAGCACATCCATGGAAAGTGCCACTCAAAAAGCCAAGGAAGCATACCCCAATGCTAAAACTGAAAAAGGGGCATTACCAAGCCTTGAAGCAATGGGTACAACAAGAGCAATAAAAATTTGAGGTAGGCAGGATGGCAGTAGCAGAGGTCAGAGCACCATTAGCACCCAGCATTGACATATGATTGATCCCGATAACTTTCAACAGGTAATAGAGCAACATGCAAAACATCCCCAATTAAAAAGCTCCATCAACATCTTATAGAGGGATATGACCAAAAGATGGAGAAAAGATTCTTTTAATTGGACCATTTAGGGACTATCTTTTCTTTTGTATTTCTAAGGCAAGGCAAGGCAAAGCTAGGAGTTGGACATAAACTTTTTTTTCTCATAGATAGACATACAAATAACCTCCTCTCCTCTTGTATCCTCCATGCTAGTGGCTTCCACTAGTCATATTTTTTTAAGCACTGCCTTGCTAAGGCAGTCCTCTACTGAGAATTTTTCAAAAAAGTGTCCTCCCAATAGATCTTGGACACCTCATGCCTTGTTCTCTACTTTCTATTCTAGTATCTCTCTCCTCCCCCTCTCTCACCTTCCCCCAATCAACTCTCTCTCTCTCTCTCTCTCTCTCTCTCTCCCTCCACCCCCCCCTCAATTTATCAACATTATCCTCCTCTATTGATATATACTCCAATGCTCCATAAAAGCTAAAAAGATTGAAATAATGAAAACAATGCTATCTAGCACATCATGTGCACTCTTTTCACTCACACACACACACACACACACACTTTTTTTTTTGTGGGAAGAAATCTTTTATTGATGTAGAAAAATTACATTCATAGTTACTTCAAAAAGACGAAGTAACTACTACTCAACTGAAGATCTCAGTATAAGCTATATATACATCCTGATCAATCAAACGAGTCTGAAGACAATCATAAAAAGATTGTTGCAGAGATCGTTTGAAAAAAAGAAAAGATGAAAAAAGTGGATCACCAAAGACTCTATGATTTCTGTCCATCCATAAAGTCCATAGTGTCCAATAGCGCACCCATACAAAAAATAAATCAAAACCCTGTCTCTCTGGATGAAAGCCAAACAACCAGAAAAATCTGCCAAAAGTAATAGTAGGAAATCGCTGTTGAAGCCTCTGTCTGATAAGAGCAATGAGATCAGAAGTGTTTGGACAGGACCAAAAGATATGAAACACTGATTCAGTAGAGTGCTGACATCGGTGACAAACAGCTGAAGCTATATGTCTGTGTGCGAGTAACTGTCCGGACGGAAAAATGCCAAGAAGAACTCGCCATAGGAAAAGCTGTTGTCGTAGAGGGACTTTGTAATGCCAAAGAAGACGCAGCCTTTTTCTCCACCACTTCATTGGGCGATCTATATGCCAAACAGTATTTGCTTTGTGGGAAATCCAAGGCGGAGGTAATAACACTTTATACAGTGATGACACTGTGATATGTGAGAGCTTCAGAGGACGGGCATATAAGGAAGGAGAGCGTAAGATCCAATCCTCAAGCCGATTCTGAAGTTCCAAATGGGGTACCGGCAAGTACGGTTGGAGCATTGTTGATATTCGATGCCATAAAGGGCGATAATGAGCTCCCAAGCCATATTTGCGAGCAGCCATAGAAAAAGATAAGATTGTGCCATCATCCCGAAGTACATCCGCCACAGATGAAATGCCTTTGAAGGAGAGAAAATAAGAATGTTGGGGTTCTTGTATGGCCAAAGGGGGGTGGAAAACTTTAGACCAAAAAATATTCTCTACCCTCAAGGAGTTGCCCGAGAGAGAGTCCCTGCCATGCCATTCCAAATGGGATAGAATATGTTTCCCATCAAGAAGCAGACGAGAGACAAAAGGGCATCCTCTAATCTTGCCTTGGATAGAGCCAAATAAAAAATCCCACTGAGTAAGCTGCCAATGTCCAAAGGCAGGTGTATGAAGATGTAATAAGAGAGAGCGAATCATGTAAGCCCAAGGCTGATCTCCTTGCATAAACTGTATCATCATTTTCCCTCTGTGAGCAAGTAAATGCATTTGAATATCAAGAATGTTCAGACCTCCGTGCATCTTGGGAGAACAGAGACGATGCATAGAGAGTAATCTGAGACTTTTCTTGCCATGTTTTGAATGCCAGAAAATTTCCATGATAGCTGACATAAATGAAACCAGATCTGCCTTAGTAAACATGGTGAGAGGCAGATAAAATTGTATGTATGCTATCAAAATGGATTGTGTGATTCACAGGCAAACATGTAATGGCCAAGTTGCAAGCTTCCAATATTCAAGTTTTGCCCTTAATTTTGCTAGCACCCAATCAGTTTGTTGTGAGCGGGTGAGTCCCCAGCCTAGAGGATAACCAAGATGTCGAATAAAATGGGAAGTGGGGACAATTTCTCCAGGCCACAGAAGGTTGTGCCATTCCTGTGCATGTAATGGCAACAATTTTGATTTCTGAAAATTGACCCGAAGGCCAGCAGCCAAACCATATGTAGTAAGAGTATGCATAATCATGGACAAATCAGCCCGAGTATTTTTTGGAGTGAAGAATGAATCATCAGCATATGCCTGAGCAATCATGCTGCGACTACCAAGAATCTCCAATCCGTGTAACTGATCAGTGTCCAAAAGGTGATCCAAATATTGAAGCAGTGGATGGGTGGCTATAGCAAAAAGTAAAGCACTCAGGGGACATCCTTGCCTGACAGAGCAAGCAAGAGTCCAGGATGGGGAAATATCTCCTGAGAGTATACAGGCAGTTTTACTATCTTGATATAGCCAAGTGATGAGCTGCTGCATTTTTGTGCCAAAACCCAATGCTTGCAGAGTCGATGAAATAAAATCCCATTGAATAGTATCAAATGCTTTGGCAATATCAATTTGCAGTAACAAAACATCCTGCTATGTATATTTAGCATATTCAATCCCAATGTAGGCATTAGCAATGTTATCGGTGATGTGCCTGCGCGGGACAAAGCCATATTGAGCAGGATGCAACCCATCATGTAAAATCCCCTTTAGCCGATCAACAACCATTTTGGTGGTGACTTTGTAAATTACAGGCATAAGAGTGATAGGTCTCCAATCTGCCAAAGACTCACAAATTTGTTTTTTGGGAAGGAGCTTAACAAGACCTCTCTTCCATGTGTCTGGCATTTTCTGATTTTGCCACACAGCATTCACCATACATAACAAAGAATGCTTCAAAATAGGCCAGTAGGCTAGAAAAAACTCTACTGTTAAACCATCCCATCCAGGGGATTTCCATTTGCCACATGATTTGATCGCATCTGACAGTTCCCTCTCAGTAAAAGGTTCCTCCAATTCCAAAGCTTTAGGAGGGGAAATGATAGGAGAAACATGTTGCAATAGTAAATTTCGTGCATGTAAAATCTGTTGCGAGAGAGGAGCTGCAGAGCCAAATTGCTGCGAGAAGTGATGCACACAAAAGGAAGCAAGCTGTGACCGTGAGGTAGTCCATGATCCATCAGGCATAAGCACTCTGCAAATTTCTGTTTTGATTCTCTTCTGATGTAAACTTTTGAAAAATTCTTTGGAAGAGCAACCTTTATCTGTAAAGGCTCTTTGTCTTGCTCTAGTCTCCCATTTTGCCAGTTTCCTTTGATCATTCAGTTTTAGACAATGTCTGGCCTGGCATAGTGTTGTTTGCTCATGCAAGGACAAAGAACGGTGATGACTGAGTTCAGTGAGGTCTTGACAAGTAGATTTGGCCTGAGCAATGGTTTCCCTCAGAGTCTTCATGTAAGACTTGCCATAAACTCTAATCACCACTTGCATTTTAGAAATAAAAGTATCCCAGGCAACATCAACATTTAAATGGCTGCTGGAGGAAAGACAATGAGCTGCTTCAGTAACCATTGCCTTGAAATCAGCATGTTGCAAATAACTATTGTTGATGATGAGATGTCTTCTGTGTGGCAATCTATCATCTGGCATGTTATGAAAAGATAACCGTAACCATAGTGGTGCATGGTCTGAATGCACAAAGGCATAGTCAATCCACATTTTGCATGTGAACTCCCCATTTTGTTGGGGCGCAACACTATACCATCGATCCAGACGTGCCTGATAGGCTGAAAGAGCATTATGTTGAAAAGTGTAGCCCGGTGACAAAGGATGCAATTCCTTCCAAAGGTCAACCAGATCTAGATGTAGAAGTAGTTGAGACCATGCATGTCTTTCAGGAGATAACATATGATCATGTCTGGAGGTGTTGTCTCCTTGTTGTGGAGCATTATTGAAATCACCACATATGTAGGCATGATATCTCCACGGATATTGTTGCATGGCATCCCAAATTGCAGTTCTTTCTCTAGAGGACTGAGGTGCATAAACTGAAGCAAATTCAAACACCTCTCCTCTAATAAGGCATTGGAGAACGAGCCATCTGCCTTTATTGTCATTTAATGCAATGACAGGTTGAAGCTCATGTTTGATCAGAAAGACAACCCCTAAGAAAGAGTGCTCCCCAGCATAAAAAATGTCATATCCACAGTAGTGTCCTGTCTTGCCTGCATACATATGTTGGTTGTGTTCTTGTAAAGCCACTATGTCAGGCTGAAATCTGTTGATGTATAGCCACACAGATTTCCATTTCCTACTATCACACATGCCCTGGACATTGAGTGTGAAACATTTGATGTGAGCAGTCATATATACAGGTATTTATAGTAATGTAACAACTATGTACAGCAGCAAAATTTATGAGGTCAGCCTTGCATTTCTATCTCAGGGTCGAGACCTCGCGCCTGAGAAGAAGTAGCCGCCTGAGAAGTAGACAGCAATGCAGCAACCTCTTCTTCAGGGAAGAGTGTTCTGCTGGCTGTTACTGCAGCCCATGTAATCCCAATTCCTGTGTTTATCTCTGGGGTATTCCCGCTAGAAGAGGCACCAGTCCAAGTGCGAGGGGGTGGAATTCTTCTAGCAGAAATAACTTTTCTTGGACTCTGCCAGCCATCAGTTGAAGGTTGCTGTCCTTTGGTCGAGGATTGAATGACAGGAGGTGAAAGTGATGTGAGATTCCCATTGGGAGCCACTGGAGCTTTGCCTTTATCCTGACTGCCAGCAGGCTGTCTATTGCTTTTATTTTTGCTGACCACTGGACAAGGAACATCTTTAGTGGGCATAGAAAGTGACAAAGTGGCACGAGGCATTTTATGTGGATTCATTGGACACTGTGAAGCCATGTGTCCAAACTTTTTGCATTCAAAATAGGCCCCTGCAAATAAACCCCATTTGAGTTTATAGAAAGCACTTCCCATGTTCACATTATTCACCGTGACTGAATAAGAGTCCGGTGTGGGATTATCAGTATCCCAGAGAATGCAAAATCGGTTTGAGTTTCCATTTGGCCGTGGTGGGCAAACCATTTTACCTAAAGATGCTGCAATTTTAGGCAAAAGCGAGGCCATACATTGGGGGAAATCAACAACTCCGGGCATCTGTGTCGAATTAAAGCCTGATAGTCTCTTGTGGGAGACCATGGCAAGACATGCACCATTTGCTGCCCAAAAAAAAGAGGTGAGTGTTCCAAAAGCATTTGTCTGTGGATCTCATCTACCATGATCACCTCAAAAAAGCCTCTGGCCGCATAGTGTACTTTATGAACAAAAGAGCCAGCCAATGTACGTGTCAGCCAGTTGCCTATTTCTGCAGCAGGTGGCATTCGGCCTGGAAAAAATAAAATGACTACATTCTTGGCATATTCTCTGACCGGATCCACAATTTCATTGACCTCAACCATGAGGCCAATTGAAGGAATCGAGTCTTTCCACTCTTTTCTAGTATCTGCAAATCCTTCATGCATTATATCATATACCAGTTGAGCCTCAAGAGTCTCATGTATCGGGTCATGCTGACCCTCAACCTACTTTTGTTTCTTGTAGGGAGCCGTGCGCTCCTTTTGAAACGTTTTTTCATATGAATACTCTGCCATGACTTTGTGAAAAGAGGGACTTGTAAGTGAAAATACCTGTAAAAGGGCAGTAAAGGCTAACAAAAAACTAGTCCCAAAAGAAGTATTCACAGGAGGTCCACCAGAAAGGATAGGAAGAGTATAACGTGGAGAAAAACAAAATAGATAGGAATGCAGGATTTTAGGCTGGAACACAAGACGTTCGGAGAAGAACACAGAGCCCAAGAAAAAACTCCAAGTAGTTGTACGGTTGGAAGTAGGGGAGCATGCAGGATTGTACGGATAGAGCTGTACGGAGGGGGCAGGTATACGGAGCTGTACAAGGGGGCAGGTGTACGGCCAGAACGGGGACTGACACAGCAGAAACAGAAAAACTAAAAGCGTACGGACGATGCACGTGTGCCGTACGACTGTACGATGAGGCTACACAGGAAATTTGGAGAGTGACGAAAAAAAGGATAGCGAAGCACCACGCAGGCAAATCTAGGGAGCGATGGAAAGGAGACGGGCTGTGCGCTGTACGGAAAACCGTCGTACAGGCTGTACGGGTGGCCGTACTGGTTGTACGGTACGGTACAGGAAGATTTTGACGATGCTGCCACACACACACACTCTCTATTATCTAACAAACACCACACACACACACACACACACACACACACACACACACACACACACACACACACACACACACACACACACACACACACACACATACATATACACACACACATGCATGCACACATGCATGCACGCATGCACACACACACACATGCATGCACGGACACATGCATACACACACACACAAGTATGCACATCACTTTGCACTTGCAAGCAGTTGCATTATAGCACTCAAACTTTCCAATGGTTCTACACACATGCTTCCATTGCAAGTCCGGCAAAGTAATTATCCATTCATCTTCACGATCATTTGCATTAGAAGAACCTAAGGTAGTGCTCACAAGTATTTGTACTCACTTATTTATTAGTGACCAATGTCAAACATATAGGTAGCCACTAGTTTGGAATGACCATATTGAAGATATTAGGAGACTCTAGGGTCATGTCAGGGATACCTACACTAGCTTGAGTGGAATAAGTATACTGGATCTATATTAGGATTATCTGAGATAAAAATGAGGCTACAACCTATGCCATTTTCCTCATCTAAAATAATTTTATCTCAAATTTTACTTATTCTAGTAGCTATTCCATACACTTGAATTATGTATGCCTTCTTTTAGAAGATTTTATGAATACATTTGGTTTGATGCCTTCAATAGAAAAGTTCTTGTATAGTTTTAGCATTGTTGGTTTCCTTAATTAGAGAGTGATAAAGGGGGGGAGGGGGGAGAAACATCCCATCTAGCCCCTATCTACGTATGGGCATGCATATAGGCCATCTGGCCGAAATGTGCATCCGTGCACACATAGAAGCTAGATGTTCCTTTTATTAGCACCATGAATAAGTAATAAAGCCAAAAAAAGTTTTTAAAAAGGGCCATCTGCTGGCCTGTATGTGCATGCAGACGTGCATTTGTGCTCACATGCACATAGGGGACATATGGTCCTTTTTTTTTAAATTTTAAAGTAAATAAAACCCTAGGAGCCACCTTAGACAAAGAATTAGAGAGATGTAGAGCCCTGTCCCACCAACCAATGTCCCCACTTGAGTGTTGATTCTTTCCTATGACTCTTGTAGGAAGAGTAGGGTTTTCTTAGTGTGCAGGGTTCTGAGGCTTTTTGTCACCTACAAATATATTGGGGTTATCGTTTGTAGTATATGTGTAGCTTAGGACCTCGAGTCATGTTCCATTGAGAGACAAAGGCTTAAGTGTGGTAGAAAACATAGTGCATGCATGTGTAAAAGGAACATGTATCATGATGGTTGAGGTAATGAAGGTTTTCACCTTCATTGGGGGTTGCAGGGTTTAGGAGGAGTTTAAGGGTTAGAAGGAGGTTCCAGGGTTAGAAGGAGTTCCAAGGTTTAGAATGGGTTCCAAGGTTAGAAGGAGTTTTAAGCTTTAGAAGGAGGTTCTAGGGTTAGAAGGAGTTCCAAGGTTTAGAAGGAGGTTCTAGGGTTAGAAGGAGTTTCAGAGTTTAGAAGAGGTTCCAAGGTTTAGAGTAGAGTACATGGTGGAGAACTCGTCTCCCTTGTAGATCATGGAGATTAAGGGTTGAGGAACTAAGGGTTTAGGGGGAGCATAGGAGTGGGAGAGGAAGAAGGTGTAAGAGCATTGGGGAAAGACAAGAGAAGAGGGAGGAGGAGGAGGGAAGAGGAGGAGGGAGAAGGAGAGAGGAGGAGGAGGAAGAGGGAGGAGGAGGAGGAAGAGGGAGGAGGAGGAGGAGGAGGGAGGAGGAGAGGGAGAGGATGGGTTACAAGGTTGGAGGAGAGGGGAGGAGGAGTTGGAAGGTTAGGGCATGCTTTTGGACATGGAGTGCAAGGAAGCATGGACATTTGAGACAATTGCTTGGAATACCAAAGTAGAACTCAACACAATGTCCCAAAGAGTGTGGGCTTCATTCCATTATGGGGTATTTATATAAGTTGGAGAGCTTCTCTCTCTGCATGTAGGAAGTTGCAAGTAGGAGTTGCAAGTAGGAGTTGCATGTAGAAGTTGCATGTGGGAGTTGCATGTAGAACTCACATATAGAACTCGCATGTAGGAGTTGTATGTAGGAGTTGCATGTAGGAATCGTATGTAGAACTTGCATGTAGAACATGCAAGTTGGATTTGTAAGAGGGATTATTTCTAGCCTTATGCAAGTACAAGTGGAGCTTTGCCACTACTCTACACACACATTTTGTTCTACCTAAGTCCATGTTGGCATAGAGACAACATACTCTCGGATCCATTTTATTACCCATCCTCGGGTTATAGCTTATTTTAATTTTGGAGTTGGGATGCCATGTGCGTAACCCAAAGTTGTTTACTTTAGAAAGTCGGTTTCTTCAAGCTCATTCTCCTTGTCTATACTACCCACCCTTGCTATAATTAATAGCAAATAGCTTTTGTTCTCATGCTCCCTCCATTTTTCGAGGCTCTAGACTACCATGGGCTCTACTAGCATGTCAAAGTATGTAGTAGAGGGGTATTTTTGGAAGAGAGATGTAAAGATACTAAGTGATAGAAAGAAAATGTTATGTACAATACATTAAAATGGACTACAAGGAATAGATGCTAACTTGAAAGATATAACCCAAAGCAAACCTGCATCCTAGAATATTCCACATGAAGGTGGACAAATGCACCTCTCAATAATTGCAAGTGGAAGTCAAATTGCACCTCTAAACATATGCCAAACTAAAGTAGAATAGCATCTTGAAATGTATAGAATATATAGGAAATGACAATATTTATAGGATAGAGATAGGTTATGGTCATTGAGATAACCTTGGTTATACTGCTTGACTTGGAGCATCTATTGAATGATTGGTTGGCATGACTGGCTCCTAGCTAGTTGGGAATAGCTAGCCCTAAACAACTTTTTGACTAGGCCTTAACTAGATCATCTTGCTTTAGCTTGTTAACTCAACCTACTTACTCTACCTAAATTATGAAACAACTCTTAACCAACTGTATAATCTATAATATTCCACATAAAGATAGATAAACGCACACTGCAATAATTTCTTTTTTTTAATATATGATTTCTAAAAACAAAATTTAAACGTTATATTTAATTCAAAACTTCACTAATTTAAAAAATAACATGCAAACTACTTTAATCTCTTTTTCTTTTAATAGATGATTTAAAAAAACAAAATATATACTTTTTGACATTTAAATAAAAACTTCACTAACTTAAATAACATAAAAGCTACCTTAAACTCTTATTTTCTTTTTTTAAAAAAGATGATTTTTAAAACTAAAATTTAAACGTTTTTTTATTTAAATAAAAATAGCACTAATTTGAAAAATAATATAAAAACTACTTTAATCTCTCTGTTTTTAAATAGATGATTTTAAAAAATAAAATATTTACATATTCACATTTTAAATAAAAAATTACGTAATTAAAAAAATAATTAAAAAAACTTTAAAATGCATTTAAAATTTTGAAATAATTTATAATTAAATTAGATATTCCTATAAACTAAAATAATATAAAAGCTACTTTAAACTCTTATTTTCTTTTCTTTAGTAGATGACTTTTAAAAATAAAATTTAAACGTTATATTTAATTCAAAACGTCAGTAATTTAAAAATTAACATAAAAACTACTTTAATCTCTTTTTTTTCAATAGATGATTTTAAAAAACAAAATATATACTTTTTGACATTTAAATAAAAACTTCACTAACTTAAATAACATAAGAACTACCTTAAACTCTTATTTTCTTTTTTTTTTAAAGATGATTTAAAAAAATAAAATTTAAACATTTTTTTACTTTAATAAAAATAGCACTAATTTGAAAAATAACTTTAATATCTTTTTTTTAAATAGATGATTTTAAAAAACAAAATATATACATTTTCACATTTTAAATAAAAAATTATGTAATTCAAAAAATAATTTAAAAAAACTTTAAAATGCATTTAAAATTTAGAAATGTTTTATAATTAAATTAGATATTCCTATAAACTAAAATTTAAATTTCTTTTTGCAAAAAAAAAAAGCTACATTAAAAAAACCTTACCTGGAATCTCTCGCTCTGTCCATCTCCGTCGTTGTTCGTTGGTCGTTCTCCGTCGCTAGTGCAATTCCGTCGAGCTCCCACAAATCCATCGATTTCGATGAGGAGGAGCTCGATCGAGGTATGAAGAATGAGGGGGGCCCTCTCTTTATATACAAAAATTTAGGGTTTCACTACCTCAATCGAGGTATTTCACATGCCACATACATATCGATCCATCATACCTCGATCGACGTATAGACATGCCACAATACCTCAATCGAGGTATTTGACATGCCACATACACATCACTCCATCATACCTCGATACCTCGATCAAGGTATTCAACATGCCCCATACACGTCGGTCCATCTACCTCGATCGAGGTATGGACCTGCCATGATACCTCGATCGAGGTCTGTCAGCTACCAACCGGATGCCACATACCTTGATCGTGGTATCGGACATGTGGCCAAGTCATCGGTCTAGCATACCAGGATCGAGGTTTCTGGACTTGCCACGGTACCTCGATCGAGGTATGTCATCTGCCCTGTCGGATGACACATACCTCGATCGAGGTATTTGACATGATCGAAGTCATCTATCATGATACCTCGATCGAGGTATGTGGACTTGCCACAATACCTTGATCGAGGTATAGCTGGCTTGCCACGATACCTCGATCGAGGTACAGGTGGCATGCCATGAGACCTCGATCGAGGTATAGGCTCGGTTCGGTGAAAGAAAGTCTAGGACCTCGATCGAGGTATTGGCTTGGCTCGGTTGTCCTTGTGTGTGAGTTTCATTAGAGACAATACCTCGATCGAGGTATTGCATACCGAAGCAAAACCTTTGTATTTTCACTTGAGCAGGTGTCACACTCACTCGAAAGTGGTCCGGAAGTGGACATCCTTAGTTGCTACCTCCCGTTTATCTTTGAAAAACCATTTTGTACAATTGGCATATCTATTGCATCAATTTGGGACATATACAAGTATATTAAGCTCTCAAGCGGCTTCGAAATGTATTTGCGGAAGCTTTGGATTATCTTTGGGAACTTATGGAAGCATATTGTATGCTCAAGCTATTTTGGATAATGCTATTTAATTAATGTTATTTGGCCAATGCTGTTAGAATTGTTAAAAATTTATGCTTGTAGTAGTAGTTAGATGCTTAAAACAGATGCTTAAAGGTTTCATGTTTCCTATCTTTAAGAAAGTATTGAATATATCATGGATTGAATTGCTCTATTGAGGACATTGCTACCTTTCTTTTTTTTTGAATGCTAAGAAATAATTTTTTCATTTTCCAAATTATAAGAGTGCCGTTTTATTTCTACGTAAGAACATATTTTATTCAAAGTCAAATGATACTTTTGCAACATAAATATTTGCATTGAAATGTGGAAATCAATAGCCATGTTTGCTCGAACCTCCACCTCACTCGAACGCAGTCACTGGAACTTTGGTAATCCTCCTCATTTAGGAGATGTTAAGAATGTGACTGTCACATCACAGTGGACTCTCAGGAACATGCGGTAACACCTATTGGTCATGGAGGATGGCATGTCTGAGTCCTTTCACTTTACCTTAAATGGTGAAAAGGTAGGAAAGTGTGCAGAGGAGCTCGTGCATAGTGCTACTTTTATCCCTCTTGCAATATTGAAGATTGTCTAGAAAATGTGGGGTGGAACAATTGTGGATTTTGACATTTTCCAATTAATAGTGGTGCAATTAATTTTGATGTTTTGAATGGTTTTGTTTCATGTCAATGTCAAATTTTTCCCAAAAATTTTATAATTCTTTTTATTTTTTCATATTTAGAACATTTGGATATATATAGGTTATAAAGTTACTTTAGATTCAAAGTTTCACTATCATAGCCATAGTTCTCCTAGCTACCAAACTACCATGGATTCTGCTAGGTCTGCCTTCCATGATTTCATATCTCGTACTCCATTAATTGATAGAGAGGAGGAGTTATTTCTAGTCTTTGATAAGAGCATAGATGTCCTAGCAACCTACTTGGAGCCCGAGATGATTTTGAAGACCTCATCAAGTACATGCAAGACTACATCACGAGTTTTGCATATTAGCTTGATGAGTCTACAAAAAGATGGGTCCCAATTGATTATTTGAAGTACTTTTTCAATCAAGAACCTAGGTTTGTGAAGCGTTTAGATCGCTTTCGAGCCCAGCTCACACCCCTAGGGTTTAGGGAGGTGGACACTGATGACCTCCTAGCATGTGGAGTCATCGAAAACATAGGAAATAGGTTCCTATCCTGGGAAATGTCCTTTATTTTCCTTCTCCAGGATGGAAAAATGGAAGAGGATGCCTCGACCTCAAGCCCTGCCCCTGCCCTTGCCCTTTTCAATCCTCTTATTTCTGTAGATGAGCCCAACATCTACAATGAAGAGTCCATAGATGAAGAAGCTAAGGAGCAGGAAGCTGCATTGGCCCTGGAAGTGCTCCAGCGACCTCCTGAACCCCATTCTACTTCTCAAATTCCATCCACCTTGGGCACCACCTCTATTGACTCTGCAACAATGATATGGTTTCTTGCTCCCCTTCTTGTCAATGGAGAACAATACCTCTTTCTCCATGACATAGAGGTTATGCTTGGTCTCTAAAAGATGAAGCTCTTGGTATCCTGTGTGGATACGAGGTGGACACGGCTATGCAAGAACCTAGGTTTTTGGGAGTAGATGATTCAATAGAAGAGGTTCTTTCTTTAACATTGGCCCAAATCAAAGATGCAGAGACATTAATCTACTCCGACCTACCTGATGTTCTGGAAGAAGCCTCCACATCTCACTCCAGACACAGCAGGAGGCCTCTGGATCCATCCTCATTGACAAAGAGGAAGGGATTGAGCATGATGACTCCATAGTGGTAAGAAATTATGAGATTATAATTTCTTCTCTCTTGGTATACTTTTGATTTAATGGAATTCTAATGTAATGTATGACTATTGCAGGAGGCATTTGAGATCGACCTATTCTCATCTTGGCAATGCCTTGTTCGTAGTCAGCCGAGATCACTCACTAGCACATTACCTTGGCCAAACAAAAGGGTGCTTTGTGGTTATCCAGAAAAAATTTTCTCCACATGGCACTGATGACCTCTTGAAGTGCAAGGCCTTGTTAAGAGTGATTGGTCATGCTGACATCAATCACAATGCTAACAAGGTCATTTTGGTGAATTGCATGGCTACCCTTAATGCCTTTGGAACCAATTTTCAAGGTATGGCATTGATGGTAGCAGCCATGTCCCTGGCCAGCAACGACAATAGCAATGACTCTCTATCGACTAGGTTTAGAGCTAGGAGTGTATTCGGGAATTCAAAGCCCAATGTTCTTAGTGTTTTAGAGAAGAGAGAAAGGCTCTGAAGCCTTATTGTATAGAAATTTTATTTTATATGGATACAACTATACTTTTTATGCAGTGCCCCATTTTGTGTTCTTTTACAAAATTTATTTTATACTGTCATTGTATTTTGTAACTTTAATTGTTGTTGGCATTAATATTTTCATTCACTATTTTGTTCAAAAGCATGCGATCAGATAAATATTTGCACTATAATGGTCATTTCCGAGCAATCCATTAAGAATTTCATTGCGTAGCAGAAGGCAAATGTGTTCGGCATCGCACGGGGAGCCCAAAAATGGCAAAACTTGATATGGCATGTATGGGGCCTGTTTGACTTGCAAATGTGTTCGGCATCGCATGGGGAGCCCAAAAATGGCAAAACTTGCTATGGCGTGTATGGGGCCTGGCTCCCCGTGTGATGCCGAACACATTTGCCTTCTGCTGCACGGTGAAAAAACATCATTTGACCACTTAATTTCACACTGAACTTGCATAAACTGATGGAAAGCATCACGTAACATGTATAATAACATGAGAATAGTAATAGAACATAAAAATATCTTTTATTCATTGGCCTCAAATGGAAGAGGTTTATAAAATGATTCAGGTTACACCAAATAAACCTAAACAACATCTAGGGCCTAAGGGAGGGATCGGAGCGGATGCGCTTGGCGAGTGCAAGGTCCTTGTCCATTACTGTTACTCTTTTGGCATGGATAGCACATAAGTTCGCATCTTCAAAAAGACCTACTATCATCTACTTTGTTGCATCTTGAATTGCTCCCATAGCGCCTGAAGTGAAATGCACATCACTCTTGTAATGCTGTGCTATTTCACGTACAACACGCTGGAAGGTGCACGGGGAATGAGATTGTCCACAGTGGTTTGGAACTTGTGGATCTCCTGAAGTGCCTTCACTCCTGATTTTTTGTGCCTCTTAATCTTTGGGGGACCCTGCACTCGCCTTTGGACATGGCTCCATGGCCGCTTGTCCCCTTTGAACTTCTTTCGCCTCTCCTCCCTTGCAACCACCTCTTCAGACTCCTCTTCCGATGTCTGCTAGGTCATTCGAGGTGGCCTCTCATGCCTAGGGATCTGCTTTATCCTTGGTCTCTTTTCCTTTTCACGAGGATGTGAGATAGTAGGTTGAGGCTCTTGCTCAGCTCATACTAGAGGCTGCTCATATTTGATCATCTCGAGGCACAGAGGGTTGATGGTGCTCTTCTGTGCGGTTTACTTGGTTGGAGGATTGGGGCCAAGGTTCATTATATCTATGAGCCTGCCAAATACTTCTTGTTGTGGCCCCTGTATCCCTCCATCTCCTCTCTTTGCCTTTCTTGCTCCCCTTGTTGGTCTAGATGCTCCACACCAAGACCCCACAGAGGAGGAAGGGGTAGTTGATTAGGATTGAGTGGACTATTTTGCCCCTCTCGGGAGACGAGGATTACCAAAAAGTGAGCGGAGAAAAGCGAGCAGCCCCAAATAAGCGAGCAAGATTAAATAGGTTTCAAGCGAGCGAGAACCTCATCCAGCATCTTATTCCTCTCAACATCATTGGAACAATTGATGTGATCATAAGCAAATTAAACATATTCCAACAATGAAGGCATACCTGAAACTCACAATTAACTTCTCTTTCATCCCCATACTATCAATTTGAGTCATTGTGGAGAGGTAGAGACACAACAATACATAAAATTTGCGATAAAAAAAGCAAACACTACTCAGATTGAACATCCACACAGCAAGATAATGTAGAATATATGACTGAAAATATGTAAACATAATCATGTGCTACATATACATATCATGTCTTTTATGCTTGCAGAAGATCATCCATACATTCGATCCAAAAACATGGAAACAGAACTAACTATGTCAAAAGAAAAAAAACACATTTTCATCGTAAGGATTAATTTTTGCTTAGTGAAAATACCTATGTAATCTGGACAATCCCATGCTTTAAAAAACTTAGGGAGCCAAAAAAGGATTTTAGCCCTCCATATTTCTATTATGACCAATGTCTGAATGATAGTTCTATCGGAACTAGAAATGAATGCATCTAACCACTATGTTGAGTGCTCATCCAGTATCCTGTAGACTATTATGTTAAACTCAATACGTGACCACAAACTCAAACATAAGAGGAGCATGATTCAAGTGAAATAATTGGCAAAGACACTCTGTAAGTAGTATCCTACTGCATCTAATGGAAAATATGCACCAGGCGTTAACAAGCTTTTATTTCCACCTGTATAAGCAAACTCGTATCTTGTAGTATGAAAAACTTTAAGGAAAACATTGCACTTAATGCATCAGTTAAGCCAGTGACTACTCATCATGCACAATCAAACAATCATCAAGGAAAGTCTAGTCAAGCAAGTTGAAGCAAAAAACCAAAAATCTATTCGGATCTATGCCGTGGTGTATCCGCCAACCATGAGTAGCAAAAGAACCTATGAAAAAGGCAAAATAGGGATTATGCCACTCTACCATGATCACTTCCATGCTACAAATAAGGGAACACATAGTCATTTTAGGGTACTTTTAGGGTTCATTCCCAACCACTAAAAAGAGAGCCAATGCTATCTATTTGTATTCATAAAATCTTTATGAACATTATCATGTTCAATATAAGGATAGGAGCCACCAGCTCAATGGGTAGTCCTAAACAGATATAAATACTATTCGAATTTTAACCTTATGCAAAAGCTTTTTTTTAAACACAAAGTAAAACTTTATTATACATATAGATGGGAATCAGATCACCATTGTAAGTATGTATTTAGTAATTAAGTTGAAAATATTCCCTTAGAAAAATAGCTCAATCAACATAGTACCCATATTATATATCCAAAATTTACAAGATCTCATTCATACCATTAGATTGTTTTCATCACTTGTCATCAGTACTAACCTCAATTGGCATTATGTATTTGGGTCAAAATAGTTTTTAGTATAGGATATAATGGAGCAATACATTTATGTAATATCTAGTGATCATAGTTTCTAATATAGGAGCATAGAGTAATGTTGTCATTCAAAAATGATAATATACCTTCCTTGACCATATACAAGTATCATGCATTCATAAAAAAAATTAGTCATAAACTGCAATATAATGTGCCCATAATGCATGTACATTAAATCTTCACATGTTAGAATGTGAAAAAGGGAATAATTCTCGAATAATTTAACTATGAAATCAGGGATCAATGTAGGAAATGGTCTTCTATGCACACATATATGCTAAGGGTCCATCTAATACAATATTGGAAATTGATGTGAGTATAAGTGTATGCATCCATGGTGATGTATATGAGTGTATTTA
>NC_141604.1:37786130-37818630 GCF_047967505.1 Dipteris shenzhenensis
TTAAGAATATGTGGAAAGACCTTACATTTAGCCCACTTTTGGCGAAAAAATTTTATTCTAAAGAATAGGTGGAGTGAAATTGTGTTTGATAAATACAAATCAATGCTCAAGTTTGGACATAAATAAAGGTATCCTTTTGAAGATATTGGATTACATGAGAGAAATAATATTGAAGATACATGAATTTTTAGACATACTATTAAAGACAAATGAACATATAATGGATGAAATCCTATTGATGATATATGAATTTTCAATAGAACTGTTATTCAAAAGATTTGATGGATTGATTAATACATTATCCCTTTTACAAGGGTGTTTGAGTTTGAGGCTTGAAACATAAGAATGAATTTGTGTTGAAGCCTAATGGTTTGTTAAGGATATGTGAAACTTGAAGTAAAAGTACTTACAATGGAAGGGATTATATCAAGATCCTATTAAGGACATGTGAACATATAGTAGAATAATTCTACATAAAATCAGTGGATCAAACTTAATGGCTCAAAAGAAAAAAAGGATGATGGTGCAACCTAGGGGCTACTCTACGGCACTATGGCAGCAATCTTTGTAGTTACTATCAAAAGTAGTGTAACTTTTTTGTCAAGGAAAGAGACGCGAACCACTCCACATGACCTAGATCTGTATGACCTAGGTTGCACCGACTTGTTTCTTTCATGGATAAAAAGTGACCCTTAGGTGATGCTATAGCACTCCCTTTTTTGGTCCATTATTATAGCACAATTGGGGCCTTTTGACCTAATACTAGCTACCCATCAAATATTTGTTATAGATGTTAGGGGTAATTACCAAACTACTAGTGGTAGTTTTATCACCACCATTAGTAATTTTATTTGAGTGTTCCTTAATGGTAGTTCTCCTACTACTACATACAATATTACCAATAGTAGTCCTAATCCCAATGATAGTACACATAATATTATTACGACCGTCCAACTTTAATCATCATTATATCTATGAATGCATATATATAGGTCTATCTATATCTATACCTATTTATTCGTCATCCAATACGTTTGCATTTATTTTTGGTGCTTTGCTTACTTTGAAACTAAAGATAATGTGATTTCATTATTGTTTGCATTCTTGTCAAACATGAGGAGCTGGAATGCATAAGAGTTGGGAGGCACATTATAATTTCTGTGCAGATTTGAGCCATTGAATAGCCTATTGATTCTTATTGTTTTCTTTCTTATTAAATCCTTAATTTGGTTATTTCACACCGAACATTGCCACATCAATTCATTTTTTTTTTGTTCTAGTAATGTCCTATCGTAGCATAGTCTAGGGTTGATCAAACAAGATAAATGGGTGCTCACATTTAATATATTTTTGAGAGTCAAAGGATAGTGGCTGTAGACTACAAAATCATCACTTTGAATAAATTTGGCAAGATTCTTCTGATAGAAGTGTTGAGATATCGAGCTCCACTCGCGATATGCCAGGGTGACTGTTGTGCATTTATGTCACCGACTTGTTAGCTGGAGATGCGGTTGGTACACCGCCCACGAATAATAGCTGGATGACAGCTATCCTTATCTACTCTAGTTTGTGGCTTAGTTAGTATGCCACCTTAGTTAGTTGAGTTTGGTTTGAGACCCACATATAGGGTTCTTCTATTTCTTTGTACTAGAGTTCTTTTGGCTTTCACAACTAAGAAGAGGAAAACTGTTTTCAGCCTCCACCTTTGTGTGTATTCCCCCCATTTGTGCATGTGAGAAAGCCGCAAGTGAGACTCCTTCCCTCTCTCCCACTATCTTCACATGGTATCAGAGCCTTGTTCATGGTAAGGAGCTCAAGAAAGCAAGCCAAGTTCGTGGTGTCCTGGTAAGAGGACCAGTGTTGCTTTCCTATTTCGAGTTTGGGAGCAAATCTTTGCAGGTAGCACAGCCAGAAGTGCAAGAGTGCACTGTCTCAGATTGAGACGTTCTTCGTGGTGTGACGTTATTTTTCTGATTCGAGGTCATTTCGGGGCCCGTTTTGGAGACGGAAGTTCTCCGCAGGCACTCAAAAAAAAGGCCCTGTTTTTGCTGTGCGACCACTATTCTGCGGGTCGGTGAAAAGTTGCCGCAGAAATTGCATCGTATGCCTTTGTGCAGAGATATTGGGAGTTGCAGATTCATGCTTGTTGCCTATTGATGCAAAATCGTCACTAGGAAGTGACTGTGTGGTGAAATACCACTTTTGTCAATTTTGGAGTTCTGCCCATGTGAGGCAAAAGCTGTGTTTTTTGCAGTGACAGAATATTTTGCAGTGTTCTGTAATGGCATCTGATTCTCTTTCACAGATTGTCACTGAAAAGCTTGACAAGAACAACTTCCAGGCATGGAAGTTTAGAATGACGAATTTCTTGATGGGAAAAGGCTATTGGGAGTTCATTACAGGAAATGAAGAAGAACCTATTCTTCCTAATGTTCCCAGTCAACAGGAAATGCAGGCATTCAAAGGATGGCATGAGAGAGCCAGGAAAGTTATGTACTGGCTGTCTATCAGTATTTCGGACTCCATGATTGTGCATATTCAGGATGCAAATACGCCAAAGGAGGCATGGGATACTTTGGCAAAAATGTATAGCACAAATACGCAAGCCAGAAAAATGCAACTCAAACAGGAGTTGCACAATGTGCAGAGAGAAAATTTGAGCATAAATGACTACCACATGAAAGTGAAGAAAATTGCAGATGCACTTGCTTCCATTGGGTCGCCAGTGGATGATGACGATTTGGTTTCTGTGACCTTGAATGGTCTAGGAAAGGATTATGCACAATTCCGGACATCCATTGCCGTCCGTGAAAAATTTCCAGATTTTGAGGAGTTGATTGCTCTTCTAATTTCTGAAGAGCAGAGAAATGGGGGTGCATCTTCTTCAGCAGGAACTTCAAAAGAAACTGTCTTCTACTCAAATGCTGGCAGAGGTAGAGGCAGAGGTAGAGGAGGCCGATCTGCAGGCCGTGGTAGAAATCAGAATATGCAGCAAACGCAAGAAAACCAGTCCTATGCAGGAGGACGTGGTAACTCTAGAGGCAGGGGGAGCCAAAGAGGCCGTGGTGGATGGCAGAGAAGCCAAAATGCAAACAACAATGTTGAATGCTACTATTGTGGCAAAATGGGTCATATGGCTAAGGACTGCTACAAAAAGCAGAATGACATTATGAATGGAAAATTGCAGCAAGGCAATTATGCATCTTCTAGCAGGCAGGGTGATGACAGAAATGAGCATCTATTTATGGTGCAGCATATGACCAATTCTATGACAAGTGCAGAAGAACAAAATGATGTGTGGTATGTTGACTCAGGTGTGTCAAACCACATGACAGGTCATGCAGAATGGATGCAAGATGCAAGGAAAATGGAAAAGCCAGGATTTGTGGAGACTGGTGATGATACTGCACATCCTATTGTGCAGATTGGCAAAATTCCTTTGTCTATGCAGGATGGGAAAAAGAAATACTTGTCTGATGTATTTCATGTCCCGAACATCACCAAGAACCTGGTTTCTGTTGGTCAGATGGTTGAGCAGGGCTTGCAGGTCAGATTTAATCCTCATGGATGCTTTGTTGAGGATATGAAAAATAATGGTCGCTTGATAGCAAAAGGAAAGAAGAAGGGCAGGATGTTTACGTTGGATGCAGACATGCTTGAATTGAGTGCAGCAATGTTTGCACATGGGACCGGTGTAGTTGCAGATATTGATATCTGGCACAAACGCATTGGTCATGTTAATATACAGTGACTTAAATCAATGCAAGCCCAAAATATTGTTGCAGGATTGCCTAAATTCAAGGTTGCAGAAATGCACAAGGTTTGTGAAGCCTGTCAATTTGGGAAACAGGCAAGAAAACCTTTTCCTAGGCATGTTCAAGAGAGTAAAAAGCCATTGGAATTAATCCACTCTGATGTGTGGACTACAAAAGCTACATCTATTGGAGGCTGTCACTATTTTGTCACATTTATTGATGACTTCAGCAGAAAACTGTGGGTGTATTTTATGAAAAAGAAAAGTGAAGTGTTTGGGCACTTCAAAGCTTTCAAATCTATGGTTGAAAAAGAAACAGGCCTGCAAATAAAATGCCTAAGGTCAGATGGAGGGGGAGAGTACCTCTCAAATGAGTTTGCAAGGTTCTTGCAGGAGCATGGTATAAAGCAGCAATATTCATGCAGTCATACCCCACAGCAAAATGGAATTGCAGAAAGAAAAAACAGGCATATTGGAGAGGTGTCTCGGGCTATGCTAAATGAAAAAGATCTACCAGATTATTATTGGGCTGAAGCAGTTGCTACAGCAGTCTATATAATGAACAGGACTCCCACTGCAGCAATACATGGCATGATGCCAGAGGAGATGTATACTGGTAGGAAACCAGATATTTCTCATTTGAAGATGTTTGGTTGCATTGCCTATGCCCATGTGCCAGATGAGTTGAGGTCCAAGTTGGATCCAAAAGCTAAGAAGTGCATCTTTATTGGTTATTCTCTACAGCAGAAAGGGTATAGATGCTATAACCCTTCTACATGTAAGTTCACAGTGAGCAGAAATGTTGTTTTTGATGAGATGAGCAGCTGGTATAAACCAGTAAATGTGATGATTGATGTAGATGCACAAAATGGTAATGCTGCACAGAATTCACAGCAGCAATCACAAAATATCAGTGGACCTGCAGTGTCCTCTAGCAGTGGTTCACATACTTCGCCATGGACAGGTAGATTGAGATCAGGAGAATCTCCTCAAAGCAATGCAGATAGTGGTACGCAGGTATCACGAAAAGGAAAAGAGAAGGTAGATCAGCCCATGTTTGATGTGAATGCAGGTCACTCTTGTGTGGATGGTGAATCCAGTGGCTCAGAACAGAGCATTGATGATGAGTTGGGTATTCCTTCTGTTGTTACACCTGGAGTAAGGAAGACCAGGGATGTTTTGAGAGCACCTGGAAGTGAGCCTATTTTGCATAGGTCTACCAGGGTTAGGTATCCTGTGGATAGGCTGAAATATGATGGATTTACAGCCATTCACTATGCCTATATGGTCAAAGTGATACAGGAACCAGAACCCACTTCTTTTGAGCAAGCCATGGGAAATGAAAAATGGGAGAAAGCCATGGATGAAGAAATGGATGCCTTGGATGCTAATGCTACATGGGAATTGGTGCCTTTACCTAAAGGCAAGAATGCAATTGGCTGTAAGTGGGTTTATAAGATCAGGCACAATGCAGATGGTTCTGTGAATAGATACAAGGCAAGATTAGTTGTCAAGGGGTATGCACAGACATATGGCATTGATTATGAAGAAACTTTTAGCCCGGTTGCAAGGATGGCAACCGTAAGAGTAGCCATTGCTATGGCTGCATCAAAGGGATGGTCTTTACATCAGATGGATGTAAAGAATGCCTTCTTGCATGGTGATTTGCAAGAAGAGGTCTTTATGGAGCAGCCAGCAGGTTATGTTCATGCTATTCATCCTGAGTTTGTTTGCAGGTTGAAGAAAGCCTTGTATGGCTTGAAGCAAGCACCTAGAGCATGGTCTGACAAGATAGGACAATATCTTGTCACTATTGGCTTTCAGATTTCCAAGGCAGATTTCTCACTCTATGTGAGAAAAACAGAGAAAGGGATTATGCTGCTGGTCATTTATGTTGATGATTTGATCATCACAGGTGATAGTGATGAAGATATCCTTCATGTGAAAATGCTATTGAGGCAGAAGTTTGAGATGAAGGATTTGGGAGAGCTACGTTATTTCTTGGGCATTGAGGTGATTAGATCACCAAGTGGGATACAGCTCTTGCAGAGGCAGTATGGATTGGACATGCTGTCCAAATATGGGATGATAGGCTGTAAGCATATTTTAGTTCCTTTGGAGCAGAATGTGAAGCTGAGCGCAGATGCAGGTGAGCTTCTGGAGGACCCTACTATGTACAGACGCATAGTAGGAAGTGTGATTTACATGACTATTACCAGGCCAGATTTGAGCTATGCTATTGGGTTGGTAAGTCAATTTATGCAGGCTCCAAGGAAACCGCATTTGGATGCGGCTAGACGCATACTCAGGTATGTGAAGTCCACATTGCAGTATGGACTTTTTTATGAGGATGGGATTCAGATATAGTTGCATGGATACACTGATGCTGATTGGACTGGTAGTATTTCTAATAGATGATCTACCAGTGGATATGTGTTCTCTTTTGGGAGTGCTGCAGTCACTTGGAGCAGCAAGAAACAGCCTACAGTTGCCTTGTCGAGCACAGAGGCTGAGTACAGGGGTGCAGCAATGGCTGCATGTGAGGTAGCTTGGTTGCATAAGCTACTCTATGATATGCATCAGTCTACAGATGGGCCAGTTGTCATTTATTGTGACAACATGAGCAGCATACACTTGGCAAAGAACCCAGTCTTTCATGCCAGAACAAAGCACATTGAGGTGCATTATCACTATGTGCGGGAGAAGGTTTTACTAGGTCTTATTGATCTAGTTTATGTCAGCACAGAGGATCAGGTAGCTGACATATTCACGAAAGCATTGGGCGTAGAGAAGCTGCGCAAGTTCAGAGACCTGCTTGGTGTGTGCAGGAATTGGGATTAAGCTCGAGGGGGAGTGTTGAGATATCGAGCTCCACTCGCGATATGCCAGGGTGACTGTTGTGCATTTATGTCACCGACTTGTTAGCTCGAGATGCGGTTGGTACACCGCCCACGAATAATAGCTGGATGATAGCTATCCTTATCTACTCTAGTTTGTGGCTCAGTTAGTATGCCACCTTAGTTAGTTGAGTTTGGTTTGAGACCCACATATAGGGTTCTTCTATTTCTTTGTACTAGAGTTCTTTTGGCTTTCACAACTAAGAAGAGGAAAACTATTTTCAGCCTCCACCTTTGTGTGTATTCCCCCATTTGTGCATGTGAGAAAGCCGCAAGTGAGATTCCTTCCCTCTCTCCCACTATCTTCACAAGAAGGAATAATTTCTATTGCACTAAAGATGAAAGAAAATTATCAAAAGGCTGATACAAGGCTCAAAATCACACTAGTGCTACTAGGCTTAATAGTCGTAGGCTAGTAGTAGTACTAGTGTATTTACTAAGTAGTGTGCATGCCTCTCCTCATTAAAATTCATAGTCTTCAAAAATATATAATACATAAGTCAAAATATTCTAATTAGTTTTATCATCCTAATGTTGAAAGTGACTTAAATTCATAGTCTTCAAAAAGGTATAATACATAAGTCAAAATATTCCAATTAGTTTTATTGTCCTCATGTTGAAACTAACTTTCTCTTCCTTCGTCTCGCTTTAAACCTTTAATCCATTAATCTCTCAAATAGTAAGAATGGTCTTGTATTAAGAGGCGATGATATTTAAAGTGATCTACAAATACTAAGAATGGTCTTATATTAAGAGGTGATGATATCTCAAGTGTTATACAAACCGTAAGAATGGTTTTGTATTAAAAGGTGATGATATCTCAAGTGTTCTACAAATAGTAAGAATGGTTTAAGTGTTCTACAAAAGTATTAGGTACCTCTTAGTGGCTGAAGGGAAGGAGTGATGATATCTCAAGTGTTCTACAAATAGTTAGAATGGTCTTGTATTAAGAGGTGATGATATCTCAAGTGTTCTACAAATAGTAATAATGGTTTTGTATTAGGAGGTGATGATATCTCAAGTGTTCTATAAAACTATTAGATACCTCCTAGTGGTTGAAGGGAAGGGGTTGGAAGTATGGGCAAAATCTCTAGGAACTATAGGATGGTTGCAAGAACAATTTTAAATGTCATAAATGACACTTGGGTTTTTCAACATACGGGTGAACTATTTTTAAACATTTTCTTTCATGGTTGATAACACTTTTAATAAGAAGAACCATTTTGAATGTCATAAGTGTTGATGCAATCCCATGCTATGAAGTCTACAGACAGTTTTTTTTCCCCCGCATATGGGCGAAGTGATGTTTACGTTACTAAGTTCAACATATCAAGCAACGCATTTGTTTTGATTATTGAAGGAGTTTGATAATAAGACCCATTTCAAATGCAAAAGAATTGTTGTATCAATAATGGAATCTGCTTTGGAGTGGAAATTCGGTTTCTTTCAAACCACATACTATTGTTGCACAATGTGAGTATGGATCTAATTGGAAGTTAAGGTAGACTATAATTCGCAATATTAGTATAGTTACACATAGTAACATAAGTTTTATTTTCGACAATCTTCCCGAATAGTGGTTTCCACAAAGCTATGTTGAGTACCTCGATAAGGAAATTGTGGAAAAGCTCGCTCGCTTTTTTGGGCCCGCTCGCTTTTCCTCGCTCGCTCTATCGACTGCCTCTCGGGAGACCTCTCTACTTCCATGATTAGTTGTGTGGAAGGATTGAGAGGACCCCTAATCGTGCTTGGATCCTTCATCGTGCTGAAATTCATATAGTCTTTTTTAAAGCACTTTAGGGTTTTTCTTTTAAATTAGGGTTTTTTGAGTGCACTTCTTCCCCCCCAGTCTTTTGTCGCTAGTTCGGTAATACTTAATCTTCACCACCCTCCCTCCCAACCCACTCACCCCTCCGCCCTGCCATGTTGCACATGCAATTCTGCAAATTCCAAACAAATTTGTGAATTTTGGAATCTAAAATTGACTCAAAGTAGTGTTAACTTTATTCATCAAACATTTTACATTTGGGGCTCTCTTAGGACCCAACGCCTCCCCTGTCTGCCTCTACGTTGCAACCAAAGCGCAACCCCGTGGCTCCCTATTGAGGACTTCCAACCAGCACATCTCCTTGTCTTCTTGACATGTTGAACCGGCTTTGTGAGACTTGAGACCTCTACCTTATCACGCTTGAGAGTCCTGGCTTCTAGACATCTATAAAACCAATCGAACATTTTGTGTAGTGCATTGCTTCGCGCGATACCACCCTCATGCCTTGTATTCTTGAAGTATGTTGCCTTTGCTCTGTAATGTGATTTCTCCATTCCTTGAGTATTCCAAATGGACAAAGGGCCCCATTGCTCCACAAACCATGGTGCATGTGCGTAAAGAATATGCTGTAAAGAAAAACATTGTATTAGAAACATAAACTGACTCAAGTTTAAAGCACAAAATTTCAACATAAGGAGGATTACCATGTAACGTGTAATATGTGACTCCCCCCATGCTTCTACCATCAATGATATGAATTCTCCCAATGCTGTCCTGAATCTCTCATAATAAAGCTCATCTGTTTGACCTTGTCTAAGCAACTTTATAAATGCATCAAGCTTTGTCCACAGTTTTGCTCTCAAATTAGCAATTCGTGGATGTGAAGCTTGATTTGTGGTGCACTCACACAAATCTTTCTAGTACTCCCAACCTAGGGTGCTTTGAGCCAATGTATGTTTTTCTTTATGAGCATTGTGGTTAGACAAGAACCTCCTTGCCTTTCCTCCACCCATGAACACTTTAGTAGGAAGATTTTGTGTCTTTCCAGATTGTTTCTTGTCCTACTTAAGGTTCACATTGCCTTCGTGAAGTCCCATTAGTGAGAGTAGTTCTTTAGCTTTTGCAATGCATTGTGCAAATACTTGCTATGGCCTCAAATTCCAAGCATAAACTAGATGCAGATAGAGTAACTTATCAAGTATATGCAGTTCAGCATGTAAAGTACACACTGTACCCGCTCCAATGGAATTGGTTGAATGGGGTCCCACTTAGGATCCTTTTTGTGATGATCAAGGGCTGCACTTTGGTTGCAAGAAAGGATGCCATTTTCCCATTGTAGGCTTCCCTTTTGCATCTTCTGAGAGCGGGTGCAATACAAGCATGTCCATTTTGCATCTACACCTGTATCACAACCATACAAGCACTTGAGGGTCTTCAAATCACCAGCTAGATGCCATTCAACTTGAAATGTTCCATGCCCATCCACAATTAATGTTTGCCTTGCCTCTTGTCTTTGAATAATCGACGGGATGCCGATTCTCTCCAAAACCCACTTCAATGTCTCGTGGCACTCCTTTGGGGTCTCAAAGGCTGCAAGTCACCATATGTCCTTCTGAGATTGGACTGAGAAACCTTGCTCAACTTCTTCATCCCCTTGAGCAAAATGCAAGGCGTTGTTCATGATACAAATGCTCACCCTCTCTAGCTTGTGCTCTTTTACAACTGAGCTTCATCCATTTTTACAACAAATACTAGCTTGCCATTTGTACAATGAAAGAGGAATTCAGTAAGGATATAAAAATCAAAAGAAATAAAGTTGAATTTGAAGAGGGAATTTCTCTTACCTTCTTGTCTCATCCCATAGAATTTGACCATGGCTCTCTGCAAATTCTCTACATCCATGTAAACATTATTGAAAGCATTCATCTCAAACATTTGGATGCCAGATTTCTTTTTACTCTTCCAAGTCATTGTGCCACTTGCACAATGGTATCCTCCAAGCTTTTCTCTAGCACATTGGTTTGTTTCTTGATGTGCAAGCCTTACAGACCATGGTGTTAGCAATGGCATTGTAGATATCTTATACTTTTCCTCCATAGCAGACTTGAAAATTTCAAAAACAGAGTTGTAAGCTTCACGACTTACACTAGTAGCAACACAAGCTCCAAGCACCTCCTTTGCTTGGATGAGGCCCTTGAAATCCTTCATTACCTCTCTAGCAACTTGTTTACATAGCCCTTTTTGTCTAGGGTCCTTCAACACTTCCATGACAGGTATTAGTGATGCAGGATAAAATGTAGGTGAGAGCTAGCAAAGATGGAGCACTGAGAGGGAGAGAGGAGCAAGGAAGAGGGAGGAGGAGAAGCAGATAAGGGCAAGACGAAGAGGCGGAGAAGAGTAGGGCGATAGGTGTAGAAGGGAGGGAAGGAGCTGGTGTAGAAGGGAGGAGGAGGGGAGAGATGCTACAAGAGGGAGGAGGAGGAGAGATTCTGCAGGAGGGAGGAGTAGAGGAGAGGGATCTTGGGCAGGTGGAGGAGGGGAGAGGAAGGAGGGAGGAGGAGCTAGAAGGAGGAGGAGTAGGTGTGGAGGAGGAAGGAGGGAGGAGGGAGGAGCAGGAGGGAGGGGGGAGGAGGAACAGCAGTGGAGGAGGAGGGAGGGGGAGGGCAGGATGAGCTTGCATGGGGGAGGGAGGGAGGGGGAGGGCAGAAGTAGCAGGCATGGAGGAGGGAGGGAGGGAGGGGGAGAAGGAGGAAGGGGGAGGAGGGAGTGAGGAGGTGGAGGGGAGGAGAGGGGAGGGGGAGGAGGGAGGGAGGGAGGGGGAGGAAGGAGTGAGGAGGGGAGTGAGGGAGGGGGAGGGAGGAGGGGGAGGGAGGGAGGGAGGAGAGAGAAGGAGGGAGGGAATTCAAAATTTTGAATTTTTGAATTTTGAATTTTTTGGTTCCCACCTAGGAGTAAGAGTTGTGTAAGAGGTGTAAGAGGTGGGGTCACTTGTGGGCTTAACCCACCTGGGTGAGGGGGGGTTAGGACTTTTTGGGACCTACCTTGGCCCTTTCATTAGGACTAATCCATTTCTTAATCCATTCCTTCCCTTAACGAGTAGAGCACATAACATTCTCACTCTCCACTTAGCTAGCATTAACATGGAAAGTAGGAGATAAAGCCATTTGTTAAGACTTAGCCAAGATTTCAAAAATCAATCCAAGTATTCAAGGTGAATTGATTAGTAATTTAAGAACCAATCAATGCATGTGCCAAGAGGAGCTTCTCTCTATATCCCTCAGCAATGCATGTGTTCGAACTAGAGGAGCTTCTCTCTATATCCCTTAGCAATGCCTTTCGGCAACTTGTAGCTATTACATCGCAAAGATTGCTTCTCAACAAATGTCTATCTACAAAGCAATCACGAGAACTCGGAAATGACTTCTATCATAATTCTTATGGTATCAAAGCCATGCCATTTTGGGTAGCTATTTTTTCTCACTTGGTCGTTACTCATGTGCCGTGTGGCTCAAGATCCTGTCAGGTCGGCTTCTCCTAATGATTTTCAACACCTTTGCACTATCTACGGTGACTTTGCTCCACTTTGAAGGGTGAGCAAGCCAACCATAGCGATTCCTTTGTAGAGTTGCGACTTAGTACTAGGCCAGGTAGTGTATTACGGGCTCTATTGTTAGCCAAAATTGTATCCTATGCCTCACATAGATCATTGCTCATCTACTGATTTGATAGACACATGAATAGTCCTGCATCTCAGGAAGTAACTTTGACTATCTCAGCTTTATATCCCCAATGGCCCTTGCTTTGCTATGATATCTAATGTCTCATGGCACTGCTTCTTGCAACTATAATAGAGAAGACTACTTGAGCTTGGTAGGATCGGCTCAAAGCACTACCCGCCCTGCAAGGAGAATCACCTCATGCCACATGATCTCATAAAATTTGGTTGATCTCTTCGACCTCGTCTACATCTAGGATTACTACAGTTGGGTCGTAGTGACCTCAGATAATGTAATTTGGTACTATCGCTCGCAAATAGGATCCTCAAGGAGAACAGCCACCAATCATACGGTGGAGGTGATCTTCTACTCGACACCCATATAAAGACGTTTTGGCAAAAACAACCATTGACAAACACATGATTTTCACACGAACATACAAAACATTCTTCTAAGAATGCAATAAACTGTGGACTTGCTTCATAAACTATTTTTGCATAAAAACATGAAGTTTTGAATAGTGCCTTTGGGCAAATAGAGACGCTTACCTATTGTTTTCGAAGCACTATGTTTTCAATAGTTCAACTTGATGTCAATGGCCACATAAAGAAAACAAAGCTTCTTTGAGTTTGAGAAATGATCTCCCTCCTCCTTATATAAGTTTGTGACACTAAAGCATAGAAAAGCCTGTCTAGGCTTTATGATTTTGGGTCAATTTTATAAGGACTACTGCAAGCCTTTAGATCAAACATAAATCAAGAGCTTATAATTGGGACAAGTGGCACAAGGAGAGCTCAAATAACCCAAATGTCTCCCTAGGCTGCCTGCCATAACAAACAAGCTAGAGCCACCAAGTTGCACAATGCCTCGCAGTCTGAAGGGGTCTTTCAAACCGTGTACGATAAGTCTAGCTACAACTAGCTCTCAAAGAGGGAAGGCAATCTTTCAGGGGCACCATCTGTAGAATCACATTTAAGGCATGGCATCCCATCTGGGCTCAACCACAACCAACCCATAGTAATCTTCCTATTCTCCAAAGCACGGTAAATGTTGTCACAAATCAAGAGCCACATCATACAACATGGGAAGTTAATAGAGTTGGTCACAATCCGAAATGAATTCTTTTCCAACCATGCAAACAAGATTTTCACTCACAATAAGAAATTTGAGGTAGCACTCCTAGATGTCCCCCCTGAAATACCACCAAAATTCCAGGGGTGGCTTGGTTTTCATGAATTATGCCCATTTTCCTATGCCACCAGCCCATTGACATTCCTAGATTTGGAAGCCTTGGACGGCTGCTTCCTCATGCCACACGACAGGGCCGTTGCATTTGGTGATAGTTTCAAAATAGAAACCCTCATCACATTTAGGGGCCTTCACTATACTCCATCCATCCAGCTCTGAGTAGTAGGCAAGCCCCACTTCATCCCTCCTAATAACCAAAAATAAATCTGCATCCATGACCTTCTCAGTAGTAGTGACTTCCAGTGGTTCGATAACAATCTTGATTTTTCAAACTCTGTCCTAGAATCATAAATCCAAAGGTCATGCATCCACCTAATGTCGATACTATATATCACCCGGTAGGAACGTGTTACAGGGTTAGCTTCCATAGTGAGGTTGCCCTGACCTCAACTTGAAATAGCAGGCAGCATGCTGCAATTCTTTCGAGCATTCATAAGGGAATTGAGCATGAGGACCCCGGAGGTGATGTTGAGGCATGACACGAGCCCACCTGCACTGCATAAATGAATTGGAACATTGTATGTACAAATATCGTTCTAGATTTTTGGAGAGGGAAAGCAAAACCACCTCTTCTGGGCCTGGCAAAATGCAATATGGTGCCCTACCCAAGGACTTGCTGTTGCCATCACGAGCCATGACGATCCCCTTCGAAACGATGCTTCGATTCCCGACCACATCTATAGAAAGGCTAGGGAGTAGGGTATTAAGGAATGCCAGGACTTGCATACTGTGAAGATAGTGGGAGAGAAGGAAGGAGTCTCACTTGCAGCTTTCTCACATACACAATGGGGGAATACACAGAAAGGTGGAGGCTGAAAATAGTTTTCCTCTTCTTACTTGTGAAAGCCAAAAGAACTCTAGTACAAAGAAATAGAAGAACCCTATATGTGGGTCTCAAACCAAACTCAGCTAACTAAGGTGGCATACTAATTGAGACACGAACTAGAGTACATAAGAATAGCTGTCATCTAACTGTTATTCATGGGCAGTGTACCAACCACATTTGTAGCTAACAAGTCGGTGACATAAATGCACAACGGTCACCCAGGCATATCACGAGTGGAGCTCGATATCTCAACACATACTGCTTACGATTCTAGAACCTTGAGGGCTAGCAGGTGAGCCACGACTTCCAACCGCAGCTCTTTAGGCAAGCCAACCCAAGATGATGATGATGCTTGCTGCTCCTGCTCCTCGTCTGCATCCTCATCCTCATCCTCCCACCAGGGAGGTGGAGGAGGTTTCAGCAACACGACTGCTGGATCCTTGTTCCAACCCCTCCCCTTACATCTGACCATCTCCGCCTTCTTGTCGCCACTGCTACTTCCCACTTGATGACCTGCCTTCTGCGTCCTCTATTTCAATGGAGACGTTGGCCCCCATCTCCTCTGCCTCCATCGAGCCATGTCTTAGAATAAATAACTCTCAAATGTGATTAGCCTCAATAATCAACCTAGATCATGCGTGCATGTATGTGGTGATCTCAATTGGTTGTAACTAAATAACCATAATCATTCTACAAGAATGCCTATTATGATAATACAAGGATGCTTTCATCTTTGCACTCTAGAGTCATTCTCTTTCGTATCGCTTCTCTAAGCATTGGCTTCTGCTTATCGAGATATCATTCTACAAGAATGCTTATTATGATAATACAAGGATGCTTTCATCTTTGCACTCTAGAGTCATTCTCTTTCGTATCGCTCCTCTAATCTCTCTCCCTCTCTCCATGCATGCCTTTCTTTCTTCTTGCTTCTTCTCATATTCACATTCTAACATGGTATCAGACGGTCACCGATACGTGACCCGTTTCAAATTGCCTACCCCTTCTACGATCCCGTTCCCCCACCTAGATGTCTGCAGATTCTACCTCATCAATCTTTGGGTTGATGTCCTCTGTTTCCTTCCATACTAGGAGCCTTCTTCAAAAGAAATAGTCCTGTCTTGCTCCATTAGCTATGCTGTTGCCATTTTGCTCAAGCGCCCCTTGTGACTCTAATTCCACTACTCTTCCTCACCATGGCTTCTACCTCCAAAACCAACAAGCGAGTCTACGACATTGATAAATTGACTAATTCAAACTATCACTTGTGGTCCATCAAGATGAAGGCCCTCCTTCAACATTTTGATCTCTGGTCAGACAGTCATCACTAGAACGTACATCAATCTTGGACAAGCCGACCCTAATGGTGAGAAGGCTTGGCTTCTTTCCAATGCCAAGACACATTCTAATATTATCTTGCACTGTGGTGACTCTCAACTTCAATTTGTGCATTCCCTTGATACACAAAGGAGGCCTGGGACAAGCTCAAAGCTTCCTATGACCATGTTGACATCGCAACACAAATTAATGCTCATAGGAAGCTTCTCTTTCAACAACTGGAGGAAAGTGAATTGGTACTTGATTTTCTTGATTGTTGATGGCAAGGATTCCTCGATGAAACATTCGAGGCCCATTCTCATTCTAAATGATATGTTACTTGTGCCTGGTACCTACAAAACATTGCCTCTCTCAGTCGACTTCCAAATAAGATGCCCTTTGAATTGTGGGGGACAAAATCGGTATCGAAATCGGGGTTCATTAAGGGTCGCTATATAGTGACTTTAGTCAAACGTCGCTATATAACGACATTTGCTAGAGTCTCTATATAGCGACTTTTATCATATTGGTAATGGTCATTATATAGTGACACTGAGACAGTTTTCTATAGTAATGTTTTATAGAGAGTTTTTTCTCCCATCTCGACCTTAAAAGGTAGTTTTTTCCAATGACAAAATTTTTTTTATTTTCATACATGTTTGATCTTTTGAGAGAAAAAAAGTACGAGAGCATGTACATCAAGACTTTGAAGCTCATATATTCATGTCCAACTTTGAGATGAAAAAAATCAATGAAGAGCATTTACATCAACAGTTTCAGCCAAGTCTAATGCAGCAAACAAGTTTATCCCTAAATCTATACCGAGTTGATCTCCTATATCATCATCGTACTCTAGCATCGTACGTTCACCTAAGAGTACTTGATCATCTTCTTCAATAAAGTGTGGTGATTCTTGATGATCATCGTCTTCTTCTTCAATATCGTGATCTCCATCTTCCTCCCGTACGATGTCATTATGTGCATCTTCCTCTTGGCTCATATTGTGATCTTCATCTTATTCGCTAGATTCATCTGGATCAATTGGATCCGGCATTGGTAGTGGCATCTCCATATTCACATCTCTATCTTCATTGGAAGCAAGTTTGGGGAATTCGATCAATCGACATGCAATGGCAATAAATAAGGCATTGGTTTACATAGATCACATTCTACGTTAGCATGGACAAAGGTTGGCAGAGTTTGATGGATTGCCTATACCCGAGAGATCATATTTGTTAGCTACAAATGGTTTATTGGAAGAAGAAAGAATGTTCAATGCTGAGAAAGAGGCACAAATTGGCCAACGGATGGAAAGTTCCCCGAATCATTGTTGTCAGTAGGTTGCATTTGATCAGATTTTGGCAAGGATATATGCAGATGTTGGTAAGGTTTTCTTTCTTGATGGTTCGGGAGGATCGGGATAGATTATTCTCTTTAATTATTTGCTGTCTCGATTACATGGTGATGGACATATCACATTGGCATGTGCATCTTTAGGGATTGCAGCATTGCTCTTGACTAATGGATGCACAACACACTCACGATTCAAGATACCTTTGCATTTGCATGCCACTAGCACTTGCAATGTAAAGGTCAACAGTCAACTTGCAAATGTTTTGAAGTTGGCTAAGTTGATAATATGGGATGAGACACCAATGACGCATCGGTTTGCATTTGAAGCATTGGATTGAACATGCAAGATATCATGTCAAACGATAAGCTCTTTGGTGGAAAGGTGGTATTGTTAGGAGGAGATTTTAGACAGGTATTGCTAGTGGTTCCGAAGGCCGGACGAGAGGAGATTGTTAATGCTACATTATGCCACTCAAAATTATGGAGATACATTACGGTATTAAAGCTAACACAAAATATGCGAGTTCTTTAAAATGGTGATAGTTCAACAGAGCATGAATTCATATAGTGGGTTTTGGACATTGGAAATGGGATAAACAGATGCATAAAAGAAGGTGATGTCATAATTCCATAAAAAATGCTTTTAGATACAAACTCCATGGAAGGCCTTATTCAATGGGTGTATCAAGGACTTGCAAGGGTTATGGATTATGCATCATATTTTTGAGACTATGCTATTCTAGCACCTCGAAACCTTGAGGTCGATGCAATCAATAATGTTGCACTGAGGGCAATGATGGGGGATGAAAAAGAGTATCTAACTGCAAATTTAGTGATTAACTCTGGTGAAGATCCTTTCTATTATGCAATAGAGTATCTAAACAGCCTTGATCTTGGAGGTGGATACCCACCTTATCGATTGGTTTTGAAGATGAATGCTCCAATCATTTTGTTACGGAATCTGAATCCTCGACAAGGACTTTGCAATGGGATTTGATTGATATGCAAAGAATTCCACACGAAGGTGTTAGAAGCTGAAATTATGACTGGTGCCAATGCTGGAGATAGAGTGTTCATTCCAAGGATTACTTTCCTTCCCACCAGTAGCTTGAAACTTCCATTTGAAATGAGGAGGAGGCAATTTCCCATTTGACTAGCATTTGCCATGACAATAAACAAATCACAAGGCCAAACAATGTCTATTCTTGGCTTATATCTAGCGATGCTAGTGTTTAGTCATGGGCAGCTGTATGTGGCTTTCTCACATGTCCAATCATAAAATTTTGTTAAGGTATTCCTTCAAGGTGATGTGTGTGAGGCCAATGCTGATGGTGGAGAAATGGTTTCTGCCGCCAACGTTGTATACAAGGAAGTTTTTCAATTGGCAACAACAACAAGCTAAAGTATGCTCTTTGTCTTTCAGACTCTTTTTAGACTTTCTTTGGTTACCAAATTCCATTCATATTGTCTTTATAAATATTATAAAGTGCATAGTATATTCTCTAAATATTATGGCTTGGTGATTCTAGCGGTTTTCTCCTTTGTATATACTCTGACATTGTGTATCTTTATGGTAGGATGGATGAATCATTCACATTCACCACTGACTCAGTAGCAGCTAATATCAGAGGTACATGTTTGTTTAATAGCTAAATACTAACCTGACCTATTTAATAATATATATTTGTTGACATTTAGAAATATACAGATTGCAGATATTGGTCAGCTCCAGTGATACCACAGTTGCTGATTGACTTGCTAGAGTTTGCATCTTATCTTCGGTGAATAAAATATCCTTTTTGTGGCTTTATTTTTTTCGCAATAAGTGAGACTAATTTCGGCTATAGATTAGTGTGTAAGATTGATATTATTTTTTCTTATAACTTCGTTCCCGATTCGAGTTTTTTGTTGGAGCTCCAAGTCAAAGATCATTTCTTTGGGGGGTACATGCACTTTGGATAGTATCGTATCCTTACTCGGTGAGTTACGGGGGCCTATGGACCTCAAAGGATCTCTGTGTGCTTTTTGGGTTATGAAGAGCGTGTAGGATGGAATGCTTTCTTTCGTGGGGAAAATGGAGAATATATATATCACTCATATATCATTTCTTACACCTTATCCATTCTCCTACACGTAAGTACTCTAACTAATGAGTTGCAAAAGTCTTTTGGTTTAGTAGTTGTAATTCTTTAACTTGATTTATTTGCCTTGTGTAGGTGTGATCCAGCACTTCTCTCCAGAGTACAACCGTGAATGACTATCACGTGGGATTGTAGTAAATAGATGCAGGCTTTTTTGATTAGGCCAGTTTATTTTGTTGCCCCTTTATGGGTGGACCTGACAAAATATGAAGAGGGGAGAGAAGAAGAGTGGAGATGAGGAGAGAGGGCACAGCTATAGAGCACACCACAAATGACTAACTGTACTGACTAACTGTACACTAGATTTAGTTGAAAAAATAGAATATATACAAACCCTTTTAGGGTTAGCGTTAGGGGATCTAACCCTTTCCTTTATAGCACTCTATAAGGTTAGTGCTATGCACATATGATCACGTGATGGTGCTATGCACACATGATCACATGATGTTGAGCGTGAACTCTCAACACCTTCCCTCAAGATCAACATCATGAAGTAGCCTTCCCTCAAGATGATGATTCTGGGGAATTGAAGAAGGACTGAGCATTACATTCCATCACACCCCTTTAATGGGAATGTCCTTCCTCTGTGTCAAACCAAGAGCTAGTCGGTGTTTCTCGAATAGCTCTTTATCGAGTGGTTTAGTAAAGATGTCTGCGACATTCTCTTTCAATGCTGCAGTGTGATGTCACCAAGTAGCACTCTTTCTCTGATGAAGTGCTCTATGACATCAATGTGCTTTGCCCTGGAGTGATATACTAGAATTTTTGGCCAATTCTTGAGCCAATTGATTATCATAGTATATTGTTGTTGGCTTAGACTCATCAAAGTAATCTATTTCTGACAATAGTCTTCTGAGCCATATAGCCTCACATGCACGTGTAGTGAGTACTCTATATTCTACTTTAGTCGAAGACAAAGAAACAGTTGGCTATTGTTTGACAACCATGATATAACAACTTGACCAAGGAAAAATGCATATTCCTAACAAGGATCCTATTCCACTTGGTCGACTTGATAGCTGTAATCCTCTTTGGGATTGAAATCAGTGTCTAGGTACATTGTATCAGTCTGATGCATTTCCTCGCTTGCAAGAAACATATTCCCATGTTCATTTGCAAAATGACTGTGACTAGAATGTCCACCACGATGATTTCCTCTGCCTCGGGAATTCCCTCGATTACTACTGGATTGACCGCCTTGGTTGTACTGCTTCTTGCGGCAATCTCTTTCATAGTGTCCAAACTTGTGACAACAATTGCACTGGATGTTTGACACATTGGTGGATGCATTCCCTCGTCCTTGAAATCTTCCTCGGTTGGAATGATTTCCTCTTTGCTGATTTTGATGTTGCTGAGGATGATGCTGATGCTGATGTTGATGCTGACTGATTTTGTTGATGATGATGACCACCTTTTTGATATGATCTACCTCTTCCTTTGCCTTTGCCTCTGCTTTTGTCTGAAGATGTGAATGCCTGATCATTAGAATGACCTTTACGTGCTCGAATGGCCTGAGTCCTGAGTTCTTCAACAAGTAGGATTGACTGAAGTTCTTCTAGTGTTGGAATTTGCCGCTGGATGGAAATACTTTGGACTAGATTCTCGTATCCCTCTCCTAGTCCATTCAGAATAACTTGAACCATTTCTGTAGGGTTCATAGTCTCTCCTGCTGCTACAAGTTGATTGTTGTAGTCTTTTATGCGGAGTACATAAACATGACCGGTTTCACTGCTATTGCGGAAACTCTGGTTGATCTGGTTTCTCAGGGTGAGAATCCTGGATGTGTTCTTGGACTCGTAGGGAGCTGCGAACATATCCCATGCTTCTTTTGAAGTCTTAACTGTGTTGAGCTGTCCTAGCATGACATCTTGCACATTCTGCTTGATCAGGTGATAGGCATACTTGTCTTTCTTATCCCATCTGCCTGACCTCGGGCAATGGCAGGATCAGCTACCAGTGCAGAAACTGTTTGTGTAGATGTAGATCCCGTTGTTGGTGCTATGACAACAGATGGAGTAGAGCTACTGGTGGCTGGATTGTCCAATGGTCTAGGTGTAGACCCATCGACATACTCCCATTTGTCCTAAAGTACAAGAATGGTCTCCATTCGGTATTTCCATGTATCGTAATTGGAGTTGTCTAACTTAGCAGATGCCTCCAGATTGAGGTTGCTAGTTGTAGACATGGTGCAAGAAATGTACTCAAAAGTGTCGTGAAAATCTCTGTATGAATTAACTGCAAATACATTGTCTATGCCAAGTGAAATCTCTAAACCATCGGTGAAGATAGAACTGCAATATATAAAATCTGATCTGTATTACAAGGCTGAAATGATGTGCACAATGCTGTGAGATAGCCGAATAGGTTTTACAATGGTGGCATGTGTGTGTGAAATCAAATGCTATCTGCCCACTGAAACAATCTACAATGCCTCTGAACTTTGAAGTCTGCTCACTGAACTGATGAACGTAAGGTTTCAGGTAATGTAATGATGTGAAACCGTATGTGAGCATATGGACTAACTTCGAGTAGGTACTATTTGGGAATTTCGGGCATGGCTTAGATTGGCAACTTGGGGAAATTCAAAGCGTCCCCTCTATGGCGATCTAGTCTACTCTGATCTAGATCTAAACCAACTGTCGATCGATGAAAGAACAACAAATAATTCCTTTTCTTTTGTTCCTTTTAAGTGCTGGGTCAGATGCATCGATGTAGAGGCAAATGTGCGTGAAGGAAGTGGTTTTATCGGCAAGGCTCAAATGTGAGTGTAACTTGCGCCGAAATGTGTGCATGATGTGATGAGCGCGTAGAGCATGAAAAAACGAGCGACTTTTCTTTTTAGAGTGGGCCTCAAATTCTTCTTGGATCAAGGGATACGACTTGATCTAGGTGGAGGGCCAAAAGGAGTGCAAATGTGCTCAATGATGATGTGTCACTGTTGTTGAGATATCGAGCTCCACTCGCGATATGCCAGGGTGACCGTTGTGTATTTATGTCACCGACTTGTTAGCTAGAGATGCGGTTGGTACACCGCCCACGAATAATAGCTGGATGACAGCTATCCTTATCTACACTAGTTCGTGGCTCAGTTTAGTATGCCACCTTAGTTAGTTGAGTTTGGTTTGAGACCCACATATAGGGTTCTTCTATTTCTTTGTACTAGAGTTCTTTTGGCTTTCACAACTAAGAAGAGGAAAACTGTTTTCAGCCTCCACCTTTGTGTGTATTCCCCCATTGTGATTGTGAGAAAGCCTCAAGTGAGACTCCTTCCCTCTCTCCCACTATCTTCACATGGTATCAGAGCCTTGTTCGTGGTAAGAAGCTCAAGAAAGCAAGCCAAGTTCGTGGTGTCCTGGTAAGAGGGCCAGTGTTGCTTTCCTATTTCGAGTTTGGGAGCAAATCTCTGCAGGTAGCACAGCCAGAAGTGCAGGAGTGCACTGTTTCAGATTGAGACGCCCTTCGCGGTGTGGCGAAAGTGCAGTATTTTTCTGATTTGAGGCCGTTTCGGGGCCCCTTTTGAAGGCGGAAGTTCTGCGCAGGCACTCATAGAAAGGCCCTGTTTTTTGCTGTGCGACCACTGCACGGCTAGTCGGCGGAAAGGTGCTGCAGAAATTGCATCGTATGCCTGTGTGTAGAGATACTGGGAGTTGCAGATTCATGCCTATTGCCTGTTGATGCAAAATCGTCACTAGGAAGTGACTATGTGGTGAAATACCACTCTCGTCGGTTTTGCAGATCTGCCCGTGTGAGGCAAAAGCTGTATTTTTTACAGTGACAGAATATTTTGCAGTGTTCTGTAATGGCATCTGATTCTCTTTCACAGATTGTCACTGAAAAGCTTGACAAGAACAACTTCCAGGCATGGAAGTTTAGAATGACGAATTTCTTGATGGGAAAAGGCTATTGGGAATTCATTACAGGAAATGAAGAAGAACCTGTTCTTCCTAATGTTCCCAGTCCAACAGGAAATGCAGGCATTCAAAGGATGGCATGAGAGAGCCAGGAAAGTTATGTACTGGCTGTCTATCAGTATTTCGGACTCCATGATTGTGCATATCCAGGATGCAAATACGCCAAAGGAGGCATGGGATACTTTGGCAAAAATGTATAGCACAAATACGCAAGCCAGGAAAATGCAACTCAAACAGGAGTTGCACAATGTGCAGAGAGAAAATTTGAGCATAAATGACTACCACATGAAAGTGAAGAAAATTGCAGATGCACTTGCTTCCATTGGGTCGCCAGTGGATGATGACGATTTGGTTTCTGTGACCTTGAATGGTCTAGGAAAGGATTATGCACAATTCCGGACATCCATTGCCGTCCGTGAAAAATTTCCAGATTTTGAGGAGTTGAATGCTCTTCTAATTTCTGAAGAGCAGAGAAATGGGGGTGCATCTTCTTCAGCAGGAACTTCAAAAGAAACTGTCTTCTACTCAAATGCTGGCAGAGGTAGAGGTAGAGGTAGAGGAGGCCGATCTGCAGGCCGTGGTAGAAATCAGAATATGCAGCAAACGCAAGAAAACCAGTCCTATGCAGGAGGACGTGGTAACTCTAGAGGCAGGGGGAGCCAAAGAGGCCGTGGTGGATGGCAGAGAAGCCAAAATGCAAACAGCAATGTTGAATGCTACTATTGTGGCAAAATGGGTCATATGGCTAAAGACTGCTACAAAAAGCAGAATGACATTATGAGTGGAAAATTGCAGCAAGGCAATTATGCATCCTCTAGTAGACAGGGTGATGACAGAAATGAGCATTTGTTTATGGTGCAGCATATGACAAATTCTGTAACAAGTGCAGAAGAAAGCAATGATGTGTGGTATGTTGACTCGGGTGCGTCAAACCACATGACAGGTCACGCTGAATGGATGCAGGATGCAAGGAAAATGGAAAAACCAGGATTTGTGGAGACTGGTGATGATACTGCACATCCTATTGTGCAGATTGGCAAAATTCCTTTGTCTATGCAGGATGGGAAAAAGAAATACTTGTCTGATGTATTTCATGTCCCGAACATCACCAAGAACCTGGTTTCTGTTGGTCAGATGGTTGAGCAGGGCTTGCAGGTCAGATTTAATCCTCATGGATGCTTTGTTGAGGATATGAAAAATAATGGTCGCTTGATAGCAAAAGGAAAGAAGAAGGGCAGGATGTTTATGTTGGATGCGGACATGCCTGAATTGAGTGCAGTAATGTTTGCACATGGGACCGGTGTAGTTGCAGATATTGATATCTGGCACAAACGCATTGGTCATGTTAATATACAGCGACTTAAATCAATGCAAGCCCAAAATATTGTTGCAGGATTGCCTAAATTCAAGGTTGCAAAAATGCACAAGGTTTGTGAAGCCTGTCAATTTGGGAAACAGGCAAGGAAACCTTTTCCTAGGCATGTTCAAGAGAGTAAAAAGCCATTGGAATTAATCCACTCTGATGTGTGGACTACAAAAGCTGCATCTATTGGAGGCTGTCACTATTTTGTCACATTTATTGATGACTTCAGCAGAAAACTGTGGGTGTATTTTATGAAAAAGAAAAGTGAAGTGTTTGGGCACTTCAAAGCTTTCAAAGCTATGGTTGAAAAAGAAACAGGCCTGCAAATAAAATGCCTAAGGTCAGATGGAGGGGGAGAGTACCTCTCAAATGATTTTGCAAGGTTCTTGCAGGAGCATGGTATAAAGCAGCAATATTCATGCAGTCATACCCCACAGCAAAATGGAATTGCAGAAAGAAAAAACAGGCATATTGGAGAGGTATCTCGGGCTATGCTAAATGAAAAAGATCTACCAGATTATTATTGGGCTGAAGCAGTTGCTACAGCAGTCTATATAATGAACAGGACTTCCACTGCAGCAATACATGGCATGACGCCAGAGGAGATGTATACTGGTAGGAAACCAGATATTTCTCATTTGAAGATTTTTGGTTGCATTGCCTATGTCCATGTACCAGATGAGTTGAGGTCCAAGTTGGATCCAAAAGCTGAGAAGTGCGTCTTTATTGGTTATTCTGTGCAGCAGAAAGGGTATAGATGCTATAACCCTTCTACATGCAAGTTCAAAGTGACCAGAGATGTTGTTTTTGATGAGATGAGCAGCTGGTATAAACCAGTAAATGTGATGATTGATGTAGATGCACAAAATGGTAATGCTGCACAGAATGCACAACAGCAATCACAAAATATCAGTGGACCTGGAGTGTCCTCTACCAGTGGTTCACATACTTCGCCATGGATAGGCAGATTGAGATCAGGAGAATCCCCTCAAAGCAATGAAAGAGAGTGGTACGCAGGTATCACGAAAAGGAAAAGAGAAGGTAGATCAGCCCATGTATGATGTGAATGCAGGTCACTCTTGTGTGGATGGTGAATCCAGTGGCTCAGAACAGAGCATTGATGATGAGTTGGGTATTCCTTCTGTTGTTACACCTGGAGTAAGGAAGACCAGGGATGTTTTGAGAGCACCTGGAAGTGAGCCTATTTTGCGCAGGTCTACCAGGGTTAGGTATCCTGTGGATAGGCTGAAATATGATGGATTTACAGCCATTCACTATGCCTATATGGTCAAAGTGATACAGGAACCAGAACCCACTTCTTTTGAGCAAGCCATGGGAAATGAAAAATGGGAGAAAGCCATGGATGAAGAAATGGATGCCTTGGATGCTAATGCTACATGGGAATTGGTGCCTTTGCCTAAAGGCAAGAATGCAATTGGTTGTAAGTGGGTTTATAAGATCAAGCACAATGCAGATGGTTCTGTGAATAGATACAAGGCAAGATTAGTTGTCAAGGGGTATGCACAGACATATGGCATTGATTATGAAGAAACTTTCAGCCCGGTTGCAAGGATGGCAACCGTAAGAGCAGCCATTGCTATGGCTGCATCAAAGGGATGGTCTTTACATCAGATGGATGTAAAGAATGCCTTCTTGCATGGTGATTTGCAAGAAGAGGTCTTTATGGAGCAGCCAGCAGGTTATGTTCATGCTATTCATCCTGAGTTTGTTTGCAGGTTGAAGAAAGCCTTGTATGGCTTGAAGCAAGCACCTAGAGCATGGTCTGACAAGATAGGACAGTATCTTGTCACTATTGGCTTTCAGATTTCCAAGGCAGATTTCTCACTCTATGTGAGAAAAACAGAGAAAGGGATTATGCTGCTGGTCATTTATGTTGATGATTTGATCATCACAGGTGATAGTGATGAAGATATCCTTCATGTGAAAATGCTATTGAGGCAGAAGTTTGAGATGAAGGATTTGGGAGAGCTGCGTTATTTCTTGGGCATTGAGGTGATTAGATCACCAAGTGGGATACAGCTCTTGCAGAGGCAGTATGGATTGGACATGCTGTCCAAATATGGGATGACAGGCTGTAAGCATATTTCAGTTCCTTTGGAGCAGAATGTGAAGCTGAGCGCAGATGCAGGTGAGCTTCTGGAGGACCCTACTATGTACAGACGCATAGTAGGAAGTTTGATTTACATGACTATTACCAGGCCAGATTTGAGCTATGCTGTTGGGTTGGTAAGTCAATTTATGCAGGCTCCAAGGAAACCGCATTTGGATGCGGCTAGATGCATACTCAGGTATGTGAAGTCCACATTGCAGTATGGACTATTTTATGAGGCTGGGGTTCAGATACAGTTGCATGGATACACTGATGCTGATTGGGCTGGTAGTATTTCTGATAGACGATCTACTAGTGGATATGTGTTCTCTTGTGGGAGTGCTGCAGTCACTTGGAGCAGCAAGAAACAGCCTACAGATGGGCCAGTTGTCATTTATTGTGACAACATGAGCAGCATACACTTGGCAAAGAACCCAGTCTTTCATGCTAGAACAAAGCACATTGAGGTGCATTATCACTATGTGCGGGAGAAGGTTTTACTAGGTCTTATTGATCGAGGATTACCAAAAAGCGAGCGAAGAAAAGCGAGCAGCCCCAAATAAGCGAGCAAGATTAAATAGGTTTCAAGCGAGCGAGAACCTCATCCAGCATCTTATTCCTCTCAATATCATTGGAACAATTGATGTGATCATAAGCAAATTAAACATATTCCAACAATGAAGGCATGCCTGAAACTCACAATTAACTTCTCTTTCATCCCCATACTATCAATTTGAGTCGTTGTGGAGAGGTAGAGACACAACAATACATAAAATTTGCGATAAAAAAAGCAAACACTACTCAGATTGAATATCCACACAGCAAGATAATGATAGATCACAATGTAGAATATATGACTGAAAATATGTAAACATGATCATGTGCTACATATACATATCATGTCTTTTATGCTTGGAGTATGCTTGCAGAAGATCATCCATACATTCGATCCAAAAACATGGAAACAGAACTAACTATGTCAAAAGAAAAAAAACACATTTTCATCATAAGGATTAATTTTGCTTAGTGAAAATACCTATGTAATCTGGACAATACCATGCTTTAAAAAACTTAGGGAGCCAAAAAAGGATTTTAGCCCTCCATATTTCTATTATGACCAATGTCTGAATGATAGTTCTATCGGAACTAGAAATGAATGCATCTAACCACTATGTTGAGTGCTCATCTAGTATCCTATGTTGAGTGTTCATCCAGTATCCTATAGACTATTATGTTAAAGTCAATACGTGACCACAAACTCAAGCATAAGAGGAGCATGATTCAAGTGAAATAATTGGCAAAGACACTCGGTAACTAGTATCCTACTGCATCTAACGAAAAATATGCACCAGGCATTAACAAGCTTTTATTTCCACCCGTATAAGCAAACTCGTATCTTGTAGTATGAAAAACTTTAAGGAAAACAATTCACTTAATGCATCAGTTAAGCCAGTGACTACTCATCATGCACAATCAAACAATCATAAAGGAAAGTCTAGTCAAGCAAGTTGAAGCAAAAAACCAAATATCTATTCGGATCTATGCCATGGTGTATCCGCCAACCATGAGTAGCAAAAGAACCTATGAAAAATGCAAAATAGGGATTATGCCACTCTACCATGATCACTTCCATGCTACAAATAAGGGAATACATAGTCATTTTAGGGTACTTTTAGGGTTCATTCCCAACCACTAAAAAGAGAGCCAATGCTATCTATTTGTATTCATAAAATCTTTATGAACATTATCATGTTCAATATAAGGATAGGAGCCAGCTCAATGGGTAGTCTTAAACAAATATAAATACTATTCAAATTTTAACCTTATGCAAAAGCTTTTTTTTAAACACAAAGTAAAACTTGATTATACATATAGATGGGAATCAGGTCACCATTGTAAGTATGTATTTAGTAATTAAGTTGAAAATATTCCCTTAGAAAAATAGCTCAATCAACATAGTACCCATATTATATATCCAAAATTTACAAGATCTCATTCATACCATTAGATTGTTTTCATCACTTGTCATCAGTACTAACCTCAATTGGCATTATGTATTTGGGTCAAAATAGTTTTTAGTATAGGATATAATGGAGCAATACATTTATGTAATATCTAGTGATCATAGTTTCTAATATAGGATAAAATGGAGCATAGAGTAATGTTATCATTCAAAAATGATAATATACCTTCCTTGACCATATACAAGTATCATGCATTCATAAAAAAAGTTAGTCATAAACTGCAATATAATGTGCCCATAATGCATGTACATTAAATCTTCACATGTTAGAATGTGAGAAAGGGAATAATTTAACTATGAAATCAGGGATCAATGTAGGAAATGGTCTTCTATGCACACATATATGCTAAGGGTCCATCTAATACAATATTGGAAATTGATGTGAGTATAAGTGTATGCATCCATCGGTGATGTATATGAGTGTATGCATCCATTTGTGATGTATATTGTTGTACTAATCCATGGTGCTTTACGGCTTGAGTTGTTTGTAGCGAAATTAATCACAACAATTTTGTATTTTTTAAAAGAAAAATGCCATAAACATTTCATGCTGCAAAATACACACAAAAAAATGGCATTTGTAGCATTAATCCAAGCATTTCCTACAAGCAATCTCCATCCCTCCCTTTCTTGCTTACTCTTTCAGCCACCTCCACCCTCTTGTTGCCCTTCAAGACTGCCTCTTGCCTCCTCGCCTCCTTGCTTCCTCACCTCCTCACCTCCTTGCTTCTTTGCCTTCTCACCTCCTTGCATCATGCTTGTTGCTGGCAATTCCAAGGCTGTCCCTCCCCTCATTGGCCAGCTCCTCTACTCCTCACGTCATCCTTCTCCTCATTTTGGTGTCTCTAATGAATAGCTTGGGGGTCTTGTTTTTGGAGGGGGGAAGCATAAGAATGGCAACACCTTAATGCGCTGTCATTTTTCGTGCTTTTGCCACCCAAAAACAAGACCTGCAAAGCCCTTGCTTAAGCTTGAATGAGCCTCTTGATTTTGGGCGTGTTAAGCCATTTTTGACCATTATACCCCCAAAATCAAGAGGCTCATTCAAGCTTAAACAAGGGCTTTGCAAGCATTGCAAGTCCAGTAAATGAAATCAATCAGATTAGGAATTGGCAAACTCAATTTGGGAATGGTCAGAAATACTTTGTCTTTGAATAATGCCTTGGATCATGGGATGGGGTCCCATGAACCTGCTGCCTATGACAACGAATGGTTCTGCCCTCGACTAAAGGTGACGTGTGTAGTAGTAAAAGGATAGCCCTCATGGAATCTCTAAGGGGTCTCGATTTTGGCCATGATTTGCACATTCTAGCACTTGAGCCATATATCAATTTCCAACACTTGAGGCATATAGTGGCTTTGCCCATGCAATGTTTCCAGCTGCAATCCAAGCCTCAAGCAATCTCATATTCTATATCCACAGACATCATGAGGGGTAGAGCCTCTTTTTGGTAGTCTCACTAGTAATATGTATTGAAAAAAAAATCTATTCAATTATTATATTCTTCCTTGCTATATGAATGCTCTTAATGCATCCAAATTGTAGAACTACTTCAATACTACTTCTTAGTTATATTGTATAATAACCTCCATATGTATGCTCGTGAGACAACAAAAAAGAGACCTGGCAACCCAAAAATGATAGTGCATTGATGCGCTGCCATTTTTGGGCTACTAGGCCTCTTTTTTAATGTTTCCTGAACATAAGAACAAGCACTTGTGTTCCTTACCTTTCTTTCCAATGGGGGTTTTGATTTTGGGGATGTATGCCAAAAATTGATAAACAACATTATTTGATGCATATAGTTTTATTAAATTGATAAAATGGGCATGAAAACATCTAAATTGGCTCTTGCCATTTGATTTGATGTATGACATGACCCCATTTGGATTTGTAATTCCAAAGATATGGGGTGTTACTTTTAGGGCTTGAATGCCTAAAATAGGCAGCGTGCCAATGCACTGCCTATTTCATACATTTAGGCCTCAAAAGTAGGACCCCATGTAGGACCAAATGAGGTCCTACTTTTGAGGCCTAAATGCATGAAATAGGCAGCACATTGACAAGCTACCTATTTCAGGAATTTAGGTCCTAAAAGTAAGACCCCGTATCTTTGGACTTACAAATCCCAATGGGATCATGTCCTATATCAAATCGAACGGCAAGAGTCAATTTAGATGGTTTTCATGCCTGATTTCTCCATCAATCAAAACTGTATGCATAAATATATACATCAAGATATGCATCAATATATGCATCAATATATACATATGTATGTATGTATATATATATATATATATATATATATATATATATATACATACATACATACATACATACATGTGTGTGTGTACACACACACACACACACACACACACACACATATATATATACATATAGATATATATGTATGTATATACATACATATATACATACTTACATACATACAGCAAAATGGGGGTCTTGATTTTGGGGGGGGTATGCCAAAAATTGATAAACAACATTATTTGATGAATATAGTTTTAGTTGATGGAGAAAATGGACATGAAAACCATCTAAATTGTATCTTGCCATTCAATTTGATATATGACATGAACCCATTCGGATATGCAAGTCCAAAGATATGGGGTGCTACTTTTAGGGTCTGAATGCCTAAAATAGGCAACGCGTTAACGCGCTGCCTATTTCATGCATTTAGGCCTCAAAAGTAGGACCCCATTGGCAATACAATGGGGTCCTACTTTTGAGGCCTAAATGCATGAAATAGGCAGCGCATTTGTTGCCAATGGGGTCCTACTTTTGAGGCCTAAATGCATGAAATAGGCAGCGCGTTAACGCGCTACCTATTTCAGGCATTCAGGCCTTAAAAGTAGGACCCCATATCTTTGGACTTACAAATCAAAATGGGGTCATGTCATATATCAAATCAAATGGCAAGAGCCAATTTAGATGATTTTCATGTCCATTTTCTCCATATATCAAAATTGAATGCATCAATATATACATCAATATATACAAATATGCATCAACATATACATACATACATACATATATATATATATATATATATGTATGTATGTATGTATGTATGTATGTATGTATGTACATGCATATATATACATACATACATACATACAAACATCAAAAGTAAGACCCCATTGGTTTCCCATGTCATGCATTTTGTTGTCTCTTGAGCATAACAACAAGCACTTGTGTTCTTTACCTTTCTTTGCAATGGGGGTCTTGATTTTGGGGGGGTATGCCAAAAATTGATCAACAACATTATTTGATGAATATAGTTTTAGTTGATGGAGAAAATGGACATGAAAACCATCTAAATTGGATCTTGCCGTTTGATTTGATATATGACATGACCCCATTTGGATATGCAAGTCCAAAGATACGGGGTGCTACTTTTAGGGCCTGGATGCCTAAAATAGGCAACGCGTTAACACGCTGCCTATTTTAGGCATCCAGGCCCTAAAAGTAGGACCCCGTATCTTTGGACTTACAAACCAAATGGGATCATGTTATATATCAAATTGAATGACAAGAACCAATTTAGATGGTTTTCATGTCCATTTTCTCCATATATCAAAATTGTATGCATCAACATATACATATATGCATCAACATATACATATACATACATACATACATATATATATATATATATACATACATACACACACACACACACACACACATATATACACATATAGATATATATGTATGTACATACATACATATATACATACTTACATACATACAGCAAAATTAGGACCCCGTTGGTTACCTATTTCATGCATTTTGTTGTCTCATGAGCATAAGAACAAGCACTTGTGTTCCTTACCTTTCTTTGCAATGGGGGTCTTGATTTTGGGGGGGGTATGCCAAAAATTGATAAACAACATTATTTGATGAATATAGTTTTAGTTGATGGAGAAAATGGACATGAAAACCATCTAAATTGGATCTTGCCATTCGATTTGATATATGACATGACCCCATTCGGATATGCAAGTCCAAAGATACGGGGTGCTACTTTTAGGGCCTGAATGCCTAAAATAGGGAG